>NC_143549.1:190959868-191116604 GCF_054136105.1 Typopeltis vanoorti | reverse complement strand
GAGGTAAATAGTCTATTACAGACCTCAATGTCAATACATCTGTGGGGATTCGATGGTATACCAGCTCGTGTCGTATGTGAAGCGGCTAAAGAATTGTCAGTGCCTTTGACCATTTTGTTTAATTTGAGCCTCAGGTCTGGGTCAGTACCAAGGGGATGGAAAAAGGGGAAAATAGTTCCGCTGCATAAAGGTGATTCCAAGGCTGCTGTTGAAAATTACCGGCCAATCAGCATAACAGGAATTGTTATCAAGGTCTTGGAGAAAATAGTCAAGAGGAAAATACAAGATTGGATAGATGAAAATGGGATACTGTATTGGGGACAGCATGGTTTTGTGAAGGGTAGGTCATGCCTCAGTAACTTGGTCACGTATTATAACGCAGTGACGGCTGAACTGGATAAAGGTAATGGGTTTACAGTGATTCTACTGGACCTTACTAAGGCCTTTGACAGGATACCACATGGAATTCTAATCAGTAAAATGCAGCATATGGGGATGGATATAGGGTTGGTGAGATGGATAGGAGGGTAGTTGACGGAGAGATATCAGAGAGTGGTTTATTCAGGAGTAGAGTCCACAAGACGGCCTGACTGGTGGTGTGCCACAAGGATCTGTTCTTGGACCACTTCTGTTTAATTTGTTAATGATATAGGAAAGGATCTGAGAGGAACAGTTCATTTGTTCGTGGATGATGCAATAGTGAATGCAGATGATGTCAAAATTTTGCAGGATGATTTGGATAGATTGGAGGTCTGGGCTGAGGAGAATGGATGTCAATTTAATGTGGCAAAATGTAAGGTTATACATTTTGGGGTGAAAAGATTAGCAGCAGTTTACTATATTGGTGGAACTGTACTCCAAGAAATTGATGAGGCATGAGATTTAGGAGTGTTGGTGGATAGGGAGTTGAAGTTTAGGGGGCACATTGCAAAAGTGGCCAAATCAGCTCATCAAATCACTTGGTTGCTGAAGAATACGTTGACAAGCAGAGACAAGCATGTTATTGTTCCTCCGTATCGAGCCTTGATAAGATCCCATCTCGACTACTGTGCCCAGATTTGGTCACCTAGGTTTCTTCTTGATGGTGAGGACGTTGAGAAGATCCAGAGGCGAGTGACCAAGATGATAGCAGGTCTGTGGAATGAACCTTATGAGAACAGGTTGAGGATTTGTGGGTTGCAAAAATTAGTTGATAGGCAGAGGAGGGGAGATATGATTGAGACATTCAATTTACTGAAGGGTTTCTATAAAATTAATGCAGAAGATATTTTTGAGAACAGGGCTGGTTGTGGGAGGACTAGGGGACATCCATGGAAGCTGGGCAAAAGTGTGGTTAGTAAGGGTGTTAGAGCTGATTTCTTTACTTTTAGAGTGGTGAATGAGTGGAATGGGCTGCCAGAGTCTGTGGTGGATGCTGTGACAGTGAATGAGTTTATGGCGAGGTATGATAGATACTGTATGAATGTCGAATAGTTGTGATGAACATGATTTGGGCCTCTCTCGATGAGTCTAAGGACTCCCTGGAGTTGCCCGTAATAATAATAAAAATAATAATTGTTTGAGTTTTGCACAATGTAGTAATATATCATATTGTATATGTCTAATATCATATAACATTTTGGTCCCATGAAGTTATTCTGTTTAAATGAAATTTGAAATGGCTTAACAAAGTTTATTAGGAATCTAAGATACTGGGCTTTCATCAAAAGTTTTCAGGCAAGAATGACCTTGTTATGTTCAGTATTAATAAGGTCAGAATGCCCTTATTATAAGTGCTAATTGATTGTTGCAGTACCTTACAATAATAAACACAAACCTTCTTTGGAATTAAATGGCTCATGAAAGTTGTATGGCATTCAGCTACTTTTTTTATTTGAAATATTTTAATGGCCGAGTAAGTTTACATAATTATGATTAAATAAAACTTAAAAAAAAAATTTAAAAAAATAGAACTAATCCAGTTGTTTTCATTTGTAGCATGTCACATTTACAACAGATGCTTGTAAATATATTAGATAAATGGTGGGATGATGTTTGTGATAAAGTGAATAGGTCTCTTGTATTCATGGACAAGGGTGCAGCTGAATGCTTACATTGGCATGGTGGATTAATGAGATTACTTAATGCTGGTGCACTAAATGTTAAAGATTTTTCTTCTTTTGAAGTAAGTATAATGAAATATATATATATTGGTAATTCTAACTAGATCATTTTTTGAAAAATACATGTTATATATTTTCAGAATTGTGACTTAAGAGCTGTCTGAACAGAAGACTGTATTATGAATGCTAAATTGGTACACTTCAGAGAGGTTTAATTATGATTTTTTTTTTTTTTTTGGCTATGTAAACTATAATCACACATCTATACATATAATGACTCCTGGTGTAATAGACAGCTAGGCTTCATTAAATCCTACAATGTCATTAACTGCTAAGAACATTCACTCCTTCCTGCTGTTCAGAGAGGGTTAATTATGATTTTTTTTTTTTTTGGCTATGTAAACTATAATCACACATCTGTACATATGACTCCTGGTGTAATAGACAGCTAGGCTTCATTCCTACAATGTCATTAACTGCTAAGAACACATGCATGTTTAATATGTATTATTATTATTATTCAGGCCTCCATGGAGTCAAAAGACTCATCGTGGGAGGTCCTTCCTAAGAAACACAAAGTCTATCATACCACTCCTTAAACTCATTGACTGTTCTCGCTCTCACCACTCCATCAGGCAATGCATTCCACGGTTCAACCACCCCTCCATGCAAAGAAACAACTCCTCACCCTCTTGCTCACAGTTTCCTTTCGTAACTTCCAGGGATGGCCTCTGGTCATTGCTCCTCCCCGCTGTTCAACCAAGCGAAAGAACTCCCCAGTGTCAACCCTGTAACCACCTCTCAACAGTTTAAAAGTCTCAATCATATCACCTCTCCTTCTATCCACCAAACTCTGCAGTCCACATTCCCTCAGCCGATCCTCATAACTAACATTGTAAAGTCCTGAAACCATTTTGTCATCCGTCTTTGCCACAGTTAATTTATCCCCTTCAAATCCTGGGGACCAAATCTGAGAACAGTAGTCCAAGTGTGGTCTGATCAGAGACTTATACAATGGAATGATAACCCTCTTATCTCTGCAGGTCAGTGTCCTTCTCATAATTGCAGCAATCCTCTGTGTTACCTTCACCACCTTTGCAATATGTCCCCTAAACTTCAGGTTTCTATCAATCATCAACCCCCAGATCTCTTGTCTCCCCTACTTCCTCCAGTATAACTCATCCCATAGAGTATGCAGCATCCCATCAATGTTTCCCAAACCTTAAGACCTTACATTTTGCTACATTAAACACCCCCCATTCATTTGCCCATCTATCTAGCTTATTCAAATCCTCTTGCCAGGCTATCACATCTGCACTATTACTAATAATCCTTCCCAGCTTCGCATCATCCGCAAACAACTGTATATCCCCTTGTAATCCACTGGCAATGTCATTGATATAAAGGTTAAACAATATAGGTCCTAGTACTGAGCCCTGTGGGACCCCCACTTGTAACTCTCTGCCTCCTTGAAACTGCTCCACCATACACAACTCTGATACTTATCAGACAGCCAATCCTGAATCCTGTTGACCAATCTGACATCCAGACCCATGTGCTGCAACTTAAATATCAGCTTATCATGTGGCACCCTGTCAAATGCCTTCGCTAAGTCTAAGAAAATTGCAGTATATGCCTTTCCCTCATCTAATGTTCTTGTAACTTTATTATTATTGCTAAAACTAGAGCGCCCTTTCACAAATCCATGTTGACTCTCACAGATAACATTACCCTCATCTGCCCAATGCTGTACACGGTCCCTCACTACTTTCTCCAAGATCTTAACAACTACTGATGACACACAAACTGGTCTATAATTAGACACTTCCAGTCTGCTACCACCCTTATGCAATGGCACTATCTTACCTTCCTTCCATTCCCTGGGCACCTTTGCCGAAGCCAGACTTTCATTGAAAAGCCAGGTTAAAGGCACTGTCAGTTCCCTAGCACATTCTCTCAAAACTCTTGGTGAAATACCATCCAGTCCCTAAATGAAATTATTTTTATGGCAGATATTTTACTTTAAAATCATTAAAGCCAACTGTTAATTTTATATATAGGTCAGTAATTTTTCTATGCAATAAATGAAAAATTTGTCTAAACTAATATTTTATCTTATATACATTCATCTTTTAAACTCTTGAAATGTGACTTTGTTTATTTGGGGCAGCCACTTAATTTGGCCAAATTATGCTATTCCTGATATGGGATCTAGTTAACTGGAATTCACTGTATTGATTTACTCTTTATGTCGAAAATTGCATAAAAGGGTATGTATGGTCTTTGGATAAGTCACCTGCATTCCTGAACCACTGAGTTAGGAATTCACATGGATTAGCCAAAGGACTAATACCTTCTTGAAAAAAAAAAAAAAAGTAAATGACATATCATCTGAAGACTTCTCATGCAACTCATAATGAAGAAATTAGGGGATTTGTTTCTCTTTCTTATATTGGTTCTAGTACTCTCAGCTTAATCAGAATCCTTAGAATCCAGTTAACTGGAATTCACTATATTTGTTTATTTATTTATATAAATACTACTCATTTCACCCTTATTACAAAGAATTTCTTTTCAATAAAATTGAAACATTGTTCTCTTTCTTTATCAGATATTAATCCTTATTTCTCTGTAAGTCTAAACGTGTTCTGCTGAAATACCCTAGGATTTGTTGCTCATAGTGTGACAGTAATACTCCATAGTGAGCAGAGACCAGATGCAGTGCCACTTCTAGCCTCTTCTAGATGTACACACATTATCGTCAGCCAGCTCAGAGGATGACAAAGCCAAGAGACACCAAGTACAGTATTCTGAAATGCTTCAGAAATCTGCACCATTGCTACTATGTGACAGAAATTAAAATCGCATACTCTATAGAGATCACATTAAATCTCAGTCATTTAAATATAAATCCAACTTTACCCTTTTTCGATGATTCATTCACCTACTTCGCAAAAGAAGCATGCTCATGCATGACAATAGGCATATCATTGAGCTGTTTTAAATGACCAGAATCTTGTTTAATACCATATTTGTTAATTTTATACTAGAAGAGATACTTTGTAAATAGGACAAAACTAGTTGCATTTATTTAATATATAAATTTGCTGCCTGGTTGGCCAAGCAGCTCCATCTGCTCAGCAACCAAGAGGTTGTGGATTTAAATTGAGCATAAATATTGCACAATTGTCTATTACCTAAATGTCTTTCAATGGCAGACAATTCTCATAGCCTCGTGTGAGACCACTCTGCCTATTGGAGGTCTAAATGACTTGAAAAGTGCTATGTTTGACCTCGGGAGTGTTCCTGGATTATCAGATCCTTAGCTCATCTCCAGTACTAAAATGTATGATAGGTTTACAGTTTTTTGTGGGTTAGATTTCATCCACACACAAACACAGAGAGAGAGAGAGTGAGTTTATTTTCTGTACTCTGCAATTTCCATTAACTGTATTGTAGAGATGTTGTCTTCTTTTTTTCCAACTGCATTAAGTAGATAGGTTTAAGTTGATGTTTGTTAATAGCTTTTGGTCATAGATGATTTTAACTGATATAAGTCCACCACTCCTTAATGCAGCTTAGAAAAGCTTAAATTAAGTCTTGCCTTACTCATAGTTTTAAAGTGTTGTATTGGTTCCCACTCTTTAAAGGGTGGAATTGACATTAAAAAAAAACATGTTAAATCAAAACAAATTTGTGGATACCAGCAAATTTGACAATATCTATGAATAATGCCTTGCCCTGGTGATGCGAGTATTTCTAACTTAAATGCATATCTTCTCTGGTTGAAGGAAATGCCAACTTAACCTCTGGGTCATAATGTTTTTTTTTTTTGCTCAGTGAAACACCATGATGCTGCTTATTGGAGATGTAAAGTAGATACTGCCATATTTCATTTCCAACATATGATCTCCTATTTCTGTCCCCCTTTCTTCTCCCATGTAATGCAGATGATGATCTAGCTTCATCTGCATTCTCTGTTATTAACTAATTAGGAAACTAGCACCATCTGTAATTGAAAGTACAGCAATTAAACAGTTTCTGCAATCTGGCACTTAGATAGTATATGGGATGAAATCCAGTGGTAATACAACTGCTGGACACTTCCCAATCAGCTGGTGTCCTCCCACTTCTTACTCTGCTGGGTTGTGCATGGAATGTCTGAGTTTGGCACTCCATGCACAACCTAGCAGACTAAGCAGTAGGGCACTGATGAGGCCGCAGTTGGAATCTGGGCGCTCTTTATGAGAGTTTCAGTGCATGTGTGTGTGCTCTTCAAGTTTCCTGTACCAACTCTGCTATGAAGGATAAACAAATGCTAGTGTCACCATGGATACAAAAAATCTTCCACAAAAAAATTGCAAAAAAATATGAAAGATGCAACAAAAATTGCAAAAAGTAACAAAAAGCCTTTTAAGGAATGCAGAGAGAACTAACCAGGGCTTCTGATCTAATTGTCCAATCGTGGTGCACCCCGTTAGGTATCTATCTGGATACTAAACAGACGAGGATGAGTGGCAATTTGGGATTTAGCCGACCAACTTGCATTCGTATTGGCTTAAACCTGTGGCAAAGTGACAATACCATAGCTGACCATGGTATGGTCACTTTGCCAGGTTTGCAGGAAAAAGATCCAGAGGAAGATTAAAATGTAGGCAGATTGATAGAATGAAAAATACTTTTTCAGAAATATAAAATCTCATAATGTTGGAGTCTTGACAGATAACAGATTAATATGGAGGAAAATTGTTGATCAAATGTTAATAATGGTGTAACGTTTTTTCAAGTGGTATTATCATAATATCCTGTACACCCCTGGGAGTACATAATTTGATGATGGTGTTAAAAAATACATCTCCATTTAACCAACATTTGGGACATTATTACAAGCATTAACAATATACATCACCACCACTTACAGGAATCAAAATATGATCTGCCATTCCTAACCAAATATTCAACTAGCCTCTTCCACAATTACAGTCTGGCTCAGCTATCCTAACTACATCTTTCATGATGTCTTTCATAAAAAGGAAGGAATGTGTGCTTTTGTTAAATTAGGTATTCTTTGCCAAAGGCTACCAAATCTGGAATCCTTGCCTTTCAATCTTTCTAGTTCAAGTTTGCCACTCTCCTAATTCAGAAATCCATGCTGCCCTCTTTGACATCTTATCTCTAAAAGTTGATTTTATCCAGTCTAATTATCCAAATTATGAGATCATCTTCCTGTAAAACTTTGATGTCCATAATACAAAGTAGCGCTCCTTCTTTGACTTCAGATACATTCTTCACTGCTTAGATATTCATCTAAAAGTAGTTTTAGATGAGTCTTTGCCAAGTTTTTGCCAGCTGCCAAAAAACTTGGTGCACGTTCACTGTTTCACACAAGACACTACTTCACACCTTCCCAGCTGCTAACTCTATATGCAGTGAAATCTGCCCAGCCGTGGAATATTGCTCCTATATTTGGGAGCAATATTCCAAAATCCTCTCTTAAATTACTTGATTCTATTCAGAAGAGGGCAATCTTGCTAATTCATGATCCCTCTTTCACAGACGTTCAGTTTCTGCATTGTGTCTCTTCTACAGATACTTTCATGGACAGTGCTCTGCTCAGTTGGCCACTGTTATTCTCCCACTGCCCTCCAAAATCATTAAAACAAGAGCCACTGCTAACTAATACTTAACCACTTTAAAAAGGGTCAAGATGGACTGTAACCCTTTTATGGTCCATCTTAAAACTCACCGAACCAACTTCACTGCCTCCTCTTTTATTACATGCACTTCTATCCTTTGGAACAGTCTCCTCCTCTCTGCCTTCCCCAAAGATTACAACCCTCAGCTGTTCAAGCAAAATGTGAACAGACTTCTCCTTTCTTCTATTCCTCTTGCTCACCTATAGCACTATAGGTGAGAACATCTACTTAATTGTGCTGTGTGTGGCCTTTCGTGTGTGGACCAGACATAAAAATAAATAAATAAAAAAATTAGCAAACCCCCCTCTTGCTAAGATTAGCAGATAAGATCTGGAAAGAAATTTCCAAGCTATTTTATCATCTGGTAAGGAGATCTTCCTCTCATCTGATTTCTTTATCAATGCCAGGGTATCCATGGGTTCTGTTCTCACTCATGCTATTCCTCCTATACATTAATGACCTTCTTGCTCTAACTTCAAGCCTATTCACAGGTTTGCTGATAATGGTATTCTCCAATCCTCTTCTTCATTGTGAAATTCTGTAGTATTCAAATGATTAAGACTTTAAGTTCTTCCATAATGTTTTAACAATGATCTCTATGCTGTTCTCAAGTGGGGTACAGACAACTTAGTGAATTTTAGTGAACTAACCAGGGCTTAGTTCACTAAAATTCATTCTTAAAACACAGTCCTGACTTACTAGATTCTACTTTTGCCCACTTACCTTTCGATAATGTTCCAATTTCCTTTCAAGATTAGTTCCCCCTTATTGGACTTACTTTCACATCCAGCTTATTCTGGCATAACATAATAAATACATAGCTTCCTCAGCCTCTAAAAAATTGGTATTTTTTTCGTTCAAAGCACTGTGTTCCTTACTGAACCTCAAACCAAAATCAAACCAAAATGAGGTTTTGGTTCCTTACCAAAACCTCATTGAGAATTCTTGATTGTATATAGAAGAGGGAAATCTGCCAATGGGTTATTCCAAATGAAATTATCAAAGGAGTTTGATCTGCATAATTTTTGATTTTGATTATTTTACTCTACCCTGCAGGCCCTGATAAGTTTTTTGCTCCAAATGTATGCTCTGATGAAATAATGAAAATAATGATCACTGCAATGAAAACCTTCATCCTTTCCATTCTACTCGAAACCTGAGCCTCCATAGCTCAGTCGGTATAGACAAAGCCCTTTAGTTGGAAAGACCTCAGTTCGATTCCCGTCAGTGACGTGAGGAACCTTTATCTGTCTCTTTTGATGAAAGGTGTGTTATCCGGTCTCATACAGGGTATGGGGTTTTTCACAAGGAAACTTGGGTTTTTCATCCCCCAGAATAGGCAAATTAGCCCTGTGAACACACACGGATTAGAGTCAGGAATACTTAAGACCCATTCATAGGCCTGATTCATCAGTTATGCCTGTCCCGAGCCCAGATAAAATTAGGGGAGAATTGAGATGGTGCCATATTTCCCCATAGCTGTTGTATCATAGCTTCCCCTCATGGCTGTTGTATCATCATATGAATACGTACGTACATACCCACAACCACTATCCCAGGGCTTGATTTGCCAACAACTGTGCTAAAAAAGTAGTAAAAAAAAAAAAAGGAAAAAAAAAAAAACACATCTTAACCTACACTTGTCTAGTGTTGTCTGACAGAACCAAATCTGAGTGTCCTAGAATGATCCAGGTTTAGAGTAATGAGTTTTAGATTGCTTATAGTTTTTGAGTATCCTCTGTATTTTTTTTTTTTGAGCCACTGATCTTAAAGCACAGATCTTCAAAATCAGTCCATTCTCAGTAAATATGGTTGCATATTTGCCCACAACATAGGAATGATTCTTCGATTCCAACTCACCAACCAAACTTGTCTACAAATGCTTCATAGATGGGAGTTGTTAGTATCCACTCCTGGGACATAAGGCTTTCAGTCTAATCACTTTTGCTTGTTTTGGGTTGCCTGTCTGCATGTTACAATTTTTATATTGTGTTTATGACGATGTCTGAATGGCAGATTTAAAATATTGGAATCATTCAACATTTTTCATCCTATTAAATCAAAATGTGACATAATGACATTTTGTTAGAAATTAGTGGAGTCTCCCATGAGTAATTGAAATAGTTGCTATAGCCAAAGGCAGAATAACGTTTTACTGATTTTTGTTAATAAACACACACCTATGATTTTGGTGGAATAGGATATAGAAAAGATAACATCTAATGAGGTCATGGGGATCTAAAATAACAGAGTAGGAAATGATTGGTAGACATACAAAAATATTTTGGAAAAATGGAGAAAAGAGAAAAGCTAATAATAATGGCAATCTTGGGACATGAACTAGTTATTACTAACACAATGTTCTAACATAAAAATTTGCCTAAATTCACATGGAGAGAAGAGACGAGGAATAAGAAAAGTCTCATTGACTATGTTATTGTTGATAGTGATGTTTTCTCCCTGGTGCAGGACATCAGAGTGTACAGAGGATTTGAAATTGGAAGTAATCACTGTTTAGTCTTGAGCAGGAAATTTTTCACATATGTATCGGAAACAGCCACCTTGTAAATCTAAAGCTTTAACGTACTGCTTCATAAGACCTAGTTTGATGTGTAGAGGTGGAAAAATGATTTTTTCTCTGTCGATTAAAGATTGATTTATAACATTCTGTTCTCCAACATTTAAGGATATTATAAGAGGCCAATGTTTCTGACTCCAGTGTTGGTTTCTAGCTCGACTATCCCAGAAGCATAGAAAACATGGAAACTTTTTATATCCTCTTTGAAAGCCAAGTAAAAAGTTCACCATTTTAAGATCTACACAGATGATCCAGTTATGGTCTGTATATTTTAATAACTTCAGAACCTTTTTAATGTCCTCATATGTTTCCTTTAAGTGGACTGGATAGCCAATAGGAATTGAGCCATATACATTCCCATTGTGTAATAAGACACACTTGAGACTTCTGCTTGAACTGTCGATAAATAAACGCCACTCATTTGGATGATATTGTACAACACTCATTTCAGTTAGTAAACCTGACACACTGTTACAGTAAACGAACCCACACTCATGTTTAAAATATTGTACAAGATTACTTTCCCTGCTACGATAAAAAGTTATCTTCGTATCTTGCTCCAGTAAGTTTTTTCATTTAATCTTGAAGCTAACAATTCCGATGATTCCTTTGATAGGCCCAAATCTCTTGCTAAGTCATTCAATTCCGCTTGAGTAAAACGTTGCGGTCCAGAACCAGAAATTAAATTTTCATTGTCTAAATCAATATCCGGGTCTTGCTCCTCAAGAACATCTGGCATATCCCGATCATGCTCGTTCTCAAGTAAAGGAAGTCCTTTATAAATTGGCACGGCTATTTCATTGGAATGAGCAACTGGCCGAATTGCTGAGTTGAGATTTGGATGCACAATTTTTTTCTTATTCTTCTTATTATAACCAGAAGTCTGAACTAAACAAAAATAGCAATCGTCTACGTGATTTTTCGGTTCACGCCAAATCATTGGAATGCCAAAAGCTAATTTTTGGTGTTTTCCCTTGTTCCACTGTCGTAAATTTTCTACACATGACTTACACACTTTATTTGGAGCCCATGAATATTGTCCTAATCTGCAAGTTTTACGTCAAAGTATGCAAAGTACACTTTCTTAACGAAATCAGTGATATTTATCCTTTGACTGGGAACAGTAAAGCAGCCACAAATGTAGCAGAAGGAATCTACACTATTGACACATTTTCGAGTATTAGACATGATGTATTTTCTTCACTGCCGACTAACATGCAATTAACAAGACAAAAAGAACCAGAGACTTTATTGAAACGTTATAAGCGCTCATCATACTTTCACGATCGATTAACAATTGACTGATTTCGATCAAGAGTGCTCACCGCTCTCGCTTGTTAGTAAACGAATAAATGCGTAAGAACCTGCAACAGCACATACTGGCGCTTTGAATGCGAGAGAGGCCGATAAATGACCTAAGACATTTAGGTGATGAAAAGTAGGCGATGACAACAGCCTAAAACAAATGAATGCTTTATGCATCATAGCGGACAAAGAAAGCATTCATTTGTTTCAGGCTGTTGTCATCGCCTACTTTTCATCACCTAAACGTATTAGGTCGTTTATCGGCCTCTCTCGCATTCAAAGCGCCAGTACGTGCTGTTGCAGGTTCTTATGCATTTGTTCATTTACTAACAAGCGAGAGCGGTGAGCGCTCCGATTCTGATCTACGCACCACTTTGAATAATAGGCTATATCTTCGGGAATTTTTCGAATTTCTTGATAAAAAGTTAGGAACGATTTTTAAAAGTACATACTTTCAGAAAATAATATTAAAAAATCGATTTTTTTTGATCCTCTAAATAGTACTGCCTCCTTAAAACTATCAAAAACTTACAAATTAGCAAAAAGAAAATGCCATAGAGGAAAAACCTGACATGATAGAGAAAAATGGGTTTGATATTTGAAATCAGTGCACCCAAATTAGTAAAATAACAAGTGTCAGATCATAATCATCAGAAAAAAATTTTTTTTTTGTTGGCCAGTGTTATCTATATGGATCACGTTATGAAGGAAAGTGGTATTAAACCTGATATCAAAATTGGAGATGTTGATGTCAGCTCTTTGCTTTATGTAGATGATGTTATACTTCTAAGCAAATCTGCTACAAGTCTGCAAGATTCCCTGTCTGAATTGAATAACTGTTTGTAATAGATATGGTATGAAGTTTAGCAATAACAAGACGAAGACAATAAAGATAGAGAGAAGCACTGAAAATATCAACTGCATTGTGAATAGGGAACACCTGTAAAACATTTCAGCTACTTGGACACAAATTTAATGAAGATGGTAAATTAAATATGGAAATAGACAACAGATTCAACAAAGCTGGTATTGGTAAGAAATCAATTGACTAAATTTATATGGGATAAGAGAGAAATTAGTCAAAACACTAAATTAACTGTATGCAAGACGGCACTCAAACCAATTTTAACTTATAAATAGGAGAGCTGGGTTAGAAATAAAACACTTGACCAAAGACTAGAGACTGATATGAGATATGAGAGTCCTGAGAAAGATTAGGAGCATGAACAGATGGCATCAATGGCAATATCATATTAAAAATGAGGATATTAGAAAAGAACGTGACATTGGTAGCATCCAGGAATGTGTTAGCAGAGCTAATCTCAGTGTGGTGGTATAGTCAGTTAAACAGAATGGGAGAGGAAAGATTAGTAAAACAAGTCTGAGTCTCTGCTGGGTTAGCAGGAAAAAGACCCAGAGGAAGACCAAGATATAGGTGGATTGATACAGTGAAAAAGTTCCTTAGAAGAGAGAAATATAAGATCTGATAAAGTTGGAGTCTTGGCAGGTAACGGATTAATTTGGAGGAAATTTGTAGTTAGAAAGTTAGTAATGATGTAAGTTTTTCATGCACTGTCATATCCTGTACACCCCCACTTGAGGGTACATGTCAGTAATTTGATGATGATGAGTTCTTTCACGATGATAGTTCTCCTTAATTTTATTTGATTTTAAATAAAGGACATAACCATTGGATATTAAAATAGCTTTTCTCTCTCTAAATTAATACAGACTATATAACTTTTATTAACACACACACACCCTATGATTTTGGTGGTATAGGGTATAGAAAAGGCTGTTACATCTAATGAGTTCTTTCCTGATGTTATAGTTTTACTTAATTTTATTTGCTTTTAAATAAAGGACATAGCCATTGGATATTGAAGTAGCTTGTTTTTATCCTAAATTAATACAGACTATACTGTACAAAAGTGCAGTAACAGATATAAAATGTAATACTAATAATAGATATTTTCAGAAAATAGTCAAATTTCTACAGCTGACTCTCACTGTAGCAAATGGCACTATAAAAAACTTGCTCATGTAACAAACTACTGATGATTCCTGACCAAAGCTTTACAGATGCAATGCTGTGCTAAAAGAAATTCACTATAGCAGTCGATTCACTATCACAAACCATTCCTATGGTCCCTACAAGTCTGCTACAGGGAGAGTCCACTGTACCAAAAAATGTTATAGAACAATAGTTTTTTTGCTGAAAAATCATATTATCTCCATTTTCAGTTACATTTATTTTTATTTTTCAGAAAGGATCTGAGAACCAAAGAAAATGTGTATTTATTTTAACAGTACCAGTTCATGGAGAATCTTTAAATATTATCAGGGATATTATTACATCCAGCAACTTTTATTATTGTATTGTTATTACTACAGTACATGCAAGTGTTCATTCATTTCTTAAATATGGTAGTGCTGATGCAGAGGACAAGCATATATTTTTTGGAATAGAAGAAAAGCTAATGGAATGGATGGGAAATATGGTAATATTTAAAGTATTTTTGGCTTTTGTTACATTCCTTTATGGAAAAATGCATGCTTTTTTTTTCTTTTTTTTTTAACCTATTAACCTCTATGCATCTGTGCCATGTACAGGTTGCATGTGAAGTAAAAGAAGAAATTTATTGACTTTTTTTTTTTTTTTTGAAGATGAGTTGTAGTAATTGGGTGAAACACTTCTTAGGGAAGGCTGTTTCACAAATCTAAGATGGAAACATGGAAACAAGGTAAAGAGAAGCTGATTCTGTGCTTCTGTAACTGGATTGTAAAGGAATGTTAGGCAGCTTTGCCTAATGTGTTAACAGACTCAATGGAAAGCAAAGGAATGATGAATGTCTGTTCACTGGAGCAGTATCCATGGAGGTACTTATAGAAAAGACATAGAGGAGACTGAGTAAGCTATTGAAGTGGCATGTTTATACTAGGAAAGATTCTAGGTAAACATCAGCACAAGGAGGGAGAACCCTAATCCTTTTGGGAATTTGTGTATTACTGTGGATAAGGGTAGGTGAGCTGAAATCTCTTTTGCAATAAAAAAAAGCAGAACTGCATTTTGATAGCATTAAAGGTAACCAAATTATCCTTTGGTATCATTAAAGGTAACCAAATTGAATGATGGTATGATGGAAAAAAGAAGGAAGGAAGGTAGCAGAAGAGAACCCTGAGTTACTTTTGTATTTTCAGAAAAGTTTGAAGAGAAGAAATCATCCACCATGATCAGAAAGAAAGCTGGCCACACACTTACCTTACAGTGAGTATAAGTTTGAAATTTAAAATTTACTGAGTAGGCCTTGATATCAAACATGATCAAATGCACTGGAAATGTCATTTTCTGTATTACATGAGACACACCAGAATTTTGGTGACTCTGTAAGTGGTGTTCATGACTTTCTCTGTTATTTTTTAATTGCTTGGATATGTGTTTGCTTCCACATGGAATAACATTGGAATAAGTGCCAGCTGAGTATAAAATGTTGCAGAGATGATATAGGAGAGGTAGTCTAGAGCAGGGGTCGGAAACGTTTTCAAACTCGCAGGCCACGTTAAACTTTTATTTTTAATAATCGGGCTGCACGTGTTTAATTAAGCGAAAATAATGAGTGAAAAAATACTTCATTTTTATTATATCAATCTTAAAAAACACACAAAACACGGTGTGTTTTGTGTGTTTTGACTTTGGCCAAGTTGCACAGCGATATCACGAAGTATAGATATAAAATTATTTTTAATTTATTATTCATATTATAAAATACATTATTTAAATAATTCAACATACGAGCCACATGCCATATAAGTATTGTCAACCTGTTATGGGCTGCCAAAAATGCAAGTTCGGGCCACCGGTTGCTGACCCCTGGTCTAGAGCATAGTATTTGAATACAGTTGGGGAAAGATTTATCAGAACCAGGAAACCTTTCTTTTTTTGCATCTAAGTTATTTAATATTGTGATTTTTTTTTGCCATAAGACCACAGGAGGCATATGATTCTCTGTTTCTGGTGTCATATTCTGTATTCTCTATTCTAGATGAAAGAGAGATGGAAACACAGCTGAGATGATATATCTGATGGCCTTTGATAGGGATCAGAAGACACAATGTCCATTTGCTCAGGAGAAGAGTTTCCTGCTATATTCTCTTACAAAGTCAGATTTAGATATGCTGTTAGTTGGTTTGCATTTTGCAGCTTCAGCATAGGCTTGAGTATGTGCATAAAGCTGAGATTTCCATTATATTTTATATCTGATGTAAATGAATTTCTGTGATGAGAGTCTCTTGATTTCTAATGGTATAATCGAATAAGGTTTATATTATTTTCCTTTAGTTACTTACTGTCCTTTTTACAGATCTAAATCTTTCAATGGAATTTTCATATTTTACAAAATACCAAACAAGAAAAGTTATGTGATATCTATAAACTTTGGACTTGGAATTTTATTTGAGCAGAATATGTTTTACATTACATTTCACTTCAGCATTGAGTGTTTATGTAGTGGTCAGTCAGGGTAGTGAATTTCATTGTCAAATTGCTATTGGATTGGAACAATGAAGAAAAATAAGTACTTTTTGTTTTTCAAATCTGATTAATAATATAAAGTTAATTTGTTTTTTTTTATGAGTAATGGCTGTCGAGACATCTTTGGTAGGTGAGTTCAGTAAGTAAGGTTTTGTTTGGAAGTGAGTGTGAAATGTATTCATTACAAAAAAAGTGAAAGATTCGTGAAAGGAAAGCAGGATTTAGGAGCACATTTGTAGGAAATGTTTTGAGAGTGAGTGCCAGTTGTATAGGAAGAGTAAAACATGTGATGGCAGACTTTTTTATTTATTTATTTATTGACAAAAGTTTGGAAAATATAAATGTTGGAAGGATTGCTGATGAAATTGCAGTAGTAGAAGATCAGCAGTACAAAGAGCACTTCATGTAAGAAATAGTGCACTTATATGGAGTCTATAGGATGCAGCTTGAGATCAATCAGTTGCAGGAATGTTAGATGATTGGTAGAGTGAGAAGAGAAAGAAACTGGTGTGGTTTTTAAGAAAATGTGACAAAATGAAAGAGAGTAAGAAGATTTTTTATTTATTTATTTATTTTATTTTATTTTTTTATGATGAGAGAAGTACTTAACAAGAGTGTGACTAAATATTACTTCCCTGGTCAAAAATTAATATTTGTGAAAGCCAGAATGCAAAAAATTATGAAAAAGCATTTGATAAAGTAAAAAGACATACATATATTGGCTGATATATTACAACAAATAAATATACCTAATATTTTATTACAGGCAATACTAATATATATACAAGGATAATGAAATAAAAATAAATGAAAAAATAGTTGAAAACAATTTACAAACCAAGGTGTAGTCCTGATTTTGGCGCCCTCTATCTGAAAAAAAAAAAAAAAACGCTATCATATATTACTAGAGTCCTAGAAAAGTGCTAGTTTTTTCTTAATATGACTGTCTCCCAGATCTTCGGCAAGTTAATACAGCCATATTTGTTGAGATTTGGAGTGTGTTTTAGGGCTTCTGTCGCCTCTAAGAACAATCTCTCTGATTTATATGGGTTTCTATGTAGTACTTTTGTGTTTTTCCAGTTGATCCTGTGTGCAGGGGTATCCAGAGCATGGTCTGCTAGGCCCGACTTCCCATAATGATATTTCCGGATGTATCGTTTATGTTCGCTGATGCGGATGTTCACAGTTCTTCCTGTTTGACCGTAGTAGGCTTGATTGCATGAGCAGGGTACTTGGTAGACTCCTGGATGTGATAAAGGAGGAATGCTGTCCTTGGGTGAGCGGATGAGGGTGGCTAATTTGCTACATGGTCTGAATGTAGTGTGTAGTTTATGTTTATTGGAGACAGTCATATTAAGAAAAAACTAGCACTTTTCTAGGACTCTAGTAATATATGATAGCGTTTTTTTTTTTTTTTTTTTTTTTTTTTTTCAGATAGAGGGCGCCAAAATCAGGACTCTAGTCTTTGTGTTGCTGCTACAGTTTTGTTGAAGTACACCATGTTGTTTTAGTCTCGCGTATTGTGACAAACAGTGTTTTTGTGCTCTGAAGATGCTGGTTATAATACCAGCGAAATATCAGCATCTAGTTAATAAATTAATTATTTACTTAGTTTCTGTGTTCTATTATACCATTAAAATAATAAACAACATGTTCGACGAACACATAAGCCTGTCCACACGTTTAAACCAAGGTGTAAGACAGAGATATCCTCAATCTCAAATGCTTTTTAATATTTATATTAATCAAATACTAATACAGTTGAACATTATAAATAACTCAGTATAAAAATTTCCTGGAATAATGAAATAAATACATTACTATTTGCAGATGATCAGGTAATAATGTCAGATAAAGAAGACAGACTAACAAAGAGCACTATATAATTTAAATATTATAGTAGAACAGTTTGGAATGAAAATATCTATTGATAACACTAAAGCAATGACATTTATGGACAAACTCCAGTTAGTAGTGAAATAGTTATCTTGGATGTGAAGGACAAAAAGACACCAAATTAAAAACTTCAAAATTTTTACAAGTTATAAGCTTGATAAACTGAACTCATAATCCTAATCTTGTATAAAAAGAAACATACTGAAAAATATACACTACTTTAGCAGTACTTGCATTATTTTATGGCAGCAAAATTTGGGCAACCAATAAACAAGCTAAACAGAATAAAAACAAGTGAAATGAGATTCATTAGGAGAACTTCAAAATACACATTATCAGTCCAAAAAAAGGAATGAAGATATTTTAAAAGAACAAAAAAGAAAATCAGTAGAAGGAAAACTAAACAAAATATAAAGAAAATAGGATAGAGCACGTAAATTGAATGGCCAATACCAGATATTCTAAATAATATAAAATAAAAAAAATTAAATTTTTTTAAAAAAATTATATAAAAATTAATAAAATATAAACCATTTGGGAAGAGAAGGCCAAGTAGACCTCAAAAGAGGCTATTGAATTAAAAATGAGACCAGAACAGATCATAAGGTCTATATCCATATTTAGCATGATGATGATGTTAAAATATTTTATGTTGTAATGATTCCACTCTACTGCATGATTTTTTCTTGATTTCATCTTATTCTTGTGTAAATAACTTCAGAGCATAATAGTAAAATCCTCTGAAGTGGAATATTATTGCAGATGATATCAATGTGGAAATGGGAAATCAATCAATGGCAGATTTTATCAGAAGGGGAACTGAAAGTTGTTCTTTTGTAATTATAAATTAGAATAATCCTGGATTGACTTTTGTTCTTTCGGTATATGGAAAGTGTCTGATAAATTTTTCTGACCTGTGAATATCCAAGATAGGCAAGAAGAAATCCTTTAAATCATTAAAATTCATAGTAAATTATCTTAACTAATAAACTCAGTCTTACAAAGAAATTTTGAAGTATTTTGGGAAAAGATTGATAGCAATTGTTTTACTCAAATATTCCCAACACCACCCCTAGTACAAAAAAAAAAATGTACTATAGGTTTAACATAAAAATATGCAGAAAACTTTCCACAACTCTCTCTCATGAAGCATATTTTGTAATAAGACACCTTTTTTATTCCCATAAAAATATGACTATATTTTTCTTATGACTATATACTGTGACTTATTCTATGACTTCAGAATAAGTCATAGTCATATGTCAGAATACTGATTTAACCTTGGTATCTCACTGACTCTTGGTGATGACATCACAATAAAACTCAAAAATGGTCTAATGACCCTTTGCATTATGGGATACTAAGTCAACAGCTTCTATAATTAAGTAGACTAGTTGTGAAGTTGTTGACTTCACAACATAAGGTAAATATTTTTTACCTTATTACTCTGACTATTGGAATATGCCAGTCATTACAAATGCTTTGTTAATTATCGCTGATTTTGTCATAATGGAATGTGACCAATAAGAGAAAAGAATACTCACCATCACATCATGAAAGTGCTCAGGAATACTTTGAAGTTGTGGACAGTTTCTTCATTTGATTATAATGTATATTATACTTGACAAGAAACTATATTCTCGTCTTAATCCTATATCCATCACTCTCATGTTTGGATATAGGATTAAGATGACAGTATAATTTCTTGTCAAGTATAATATACATTATAATCAAATAAAGAGGCTGTCCACAACTTCCAAGTATTCCTGAGCACTTTCTAAAACATGAAATGATGCACGAGTATTCTTTTCTCTTATTGGTCACATTCCATTATGACAAAATCAGTGATAATTAACAAAGCATTTGTAATGACTGGCATATTCCAATAGTCAGAGTAATAAGGTAAAAAATACCAAAACTTATTTACAACATAAAACATGCCATAGAATTAGTATTATATAAATAAAATTAATAATTAAACTGAAAACTCCTTTTCTGAGATTTCCTTACTTTCCTTACTCAACTAATCATCCTCACTCATCATGGATGAACATACAAATGGTGCTTTTTTTTCGGGCCCTGTAAATAACTGTAACATCACTGATTTGAAAAAGAACTTGAAAGAAATTTTTTATATTTGCTGTTTCTGAACAATTATTGCACATATTTCTGTACTATATTGAAATTATTGAAGTAGCACCCAATCTAGTTTGTTTAAATTTTAGTAAAACTTTACATGATTATATTCATTTATTTCAAAATATAAAGTAGGCTTTAGTAATTTTTGAAATGCTGAATGTGGGGAGTATCATTATAATAGTTATATAATGCAAATTAAAAAAGTTGTCATGTTTGATCAGCACACTACTTTTTACATGTTTGTAATTGTATTGCAGAATTACACAGCAGAAGTATTTTCCATTCCAATTTTTGCATCAAGCATATGCCCAAGCCTTTTTGTTATGCCTGCCTTTGAAAATGTGTTTCCTTTAATGAGCACTTCGGGAATGCATTTCAGTTCATGGAGTAAGGTAATGTTTTACATAGTATGTTATTGTGTGTATGTATGTATGTATCCTTAAATATAGGTGACACTTCAGAATATGTTTTGAATTATGCTCTGTCATTTAATCATTTTAAACTAATTTCTTTCATACCTCCCACCAAATGAAAATATAGGCCTTAAGGGAATGAAGATCTCCGAACAGAACCACAAGTACTCTGAACATTCTAAAAGAAAAAAAAGTTCTCTATTTATACATTGGCTGCGAGCAGGTGCCCGCACACAACTCATCAGAATCCTACTATACCTGGCACATTTAGCAAAGATGGCAGCAACAAACCCAGCAACATCAGAGCACTTAATCTCTTGTTTCTGCAGACAGATCATCAATCAGTAATCAAACAGGTATCATATATGAAGTGACATAGCTGCAACTTGGATATTAAGGAAAGGAAACGAACAAACAAAAAAATAGCCTTATGCATGATTTCTGTTGTAGTAGATACATACTACAACCTCTGTTGGAGGTTAGCCACTTTTCTGTCCTCTGTAGCTTCCCTCCATTAAACTATTCTTAAATCTCAGAAGTGCATTGACAGTTTTGAACAGTGCCTCATATTTTTTTAAGGAGACATTCTTTACCAGAATTGTTTAGATAGAAAGCAAGCTCATAGCAATCCACACCAGTGTCTAGACAAGAGGTTCCCAAACTTTCTTGGTTGACAGTACCATTATTGTCTCTAATTTTTTCATGGCATCCCTAGGCCAAAAGAAATACCTAATAGTCTGTTTAATTAAGTAGTTAGTTCCAAACTATTTACTATGTATTTGTATTCTAAAAACTTAGTAGCCAATTGAAAAAATGATACACATAAAATGTATTATTATTTTTTTCTGTGGCACCACTGCACAGTTTAAAAACCTCTGGTATAGACAATGAATTGCCCACTCACAAAAAAACCAGTGGACTCTCTCACCTTATTATGTCAGCTTGTAATATAATAAAATAATACTCTCATACTCAGTCTTCCAGAAACAGACATGATTCTAAAGGATGATATTAGAAAGCTTGCTGAAACATCTTTGATCCAACAAAAAACTTAGATGCTGCTGCTTCAGACCTATGAACACATGGAAAGATGAAACAGACTTCTTTAAAAATTACTTGTGATATGTTGATGAGCAGATCTAGTTTCATAATGGCTATGATTATTAAAGTTCAACATGGTTCACAATCAGTAACATACCTGTTCAGGTTTTATCTTCATCCAGTGAAAACAAGGTCATTAAGTCACCAATAGGAAGAAAAAAATTATGGTGATGACTCATGCACCATAGAATATTATTATTAATAGAGACCTACAGGGAGTCAGGACTGATCAAAGGAGATCACTTACTGCACTCACCAGCTATTATACTTATTCTTAAATTAATTTACATTGCTTGCACACACACACAACATCCAATAGCAATCCATTCCATTCACATGCAACTCTATAAGAGAAAAATCTAGCCCTCACCCCTTCTTTATTATTATTATTACCCCTAAGACCTCATGGAGTCAAAGACTCATTTGGGAGGTCCTTTTATCACACACACAGCTCATCATACCATTTCTTAAACACACTCAAAATCCTTGCAGATACCACACTCCCAGATAAGGCATTCCAATCATTTACAACTCTGCACGAAAAAAACCTGCCTCTCACTCCCCTACTCACACCTTCTTTATACAGTTTCCAGGGATGACCTCTGATTCTTCCCTGATCTCCCACTATTTTCTGTAGAACTTCTCCAGCATTGATCCTATAACAACCTCTTACCAACTTGTAGGTCTCTATCATATCTTCCCCCCTCTTCCTCCTATCCCAGACTTTGCAAACTACATCTTCTCAATCTTTCCTCATACTCGACATTCCAGAGGTCAGAAACTACCTTAGTCAGTCGCCTTTGAACTCTTTCCAACATCTCTTCATCCTTCTGAAAACCAGGTGACCAAATCTGGCACAATAGTCCATGTGTGGCCTAATCAGAGCCTTATACAACGGAACAAGATTCTCCCTACTTCTACACTTAGCTTGCAAGGATGCCCTCTTGTCCCTTCCCCACTCTCCATAAAATTAAAAATTCCATCAACTGAAATCCTGTATGACCTGTTCAGAAGTTTATAAGTCTCAATCATAAACTTCTGTCTGCAGTCTACTAATTCTCAATCTGTTTTCATAATCAGTATTTCACAATCTTGATATAATTTTTAACACTCTCCTTTACACTCTCTCCACCATATCAGAATCACAATGTTAACCAGGAGACCAGACCTGTGCAAAATAGTGCAGGTGAGGTCTTATCAAGGCCTTGTAAAGAGGCAAAATGATATCCTTATCTTTACATGCGAAAATTTGTTTCAGTATTGCAATTATCTTTTGAGGTTGTATTTGCAATCTTTGCTACATGGCCCCAAACTTCAACTTGCTATCTACTAACACTCTAAGATCACTAGGTCTGATCCATTTCTTCTAGCATAATTCCACCAACATAATACACCATTGGGGGGGGGGGGATCTATTAATGATATCAGATGATTAGCCAAATAGTGAATACATCAAAGATGACAAACCAGTTTAGTAAGTTGCATTTGAAGCTTGCAAGATTACAGGCCAGAATGACTTTTCTCAAATGCTGCTGTGATTAATCTTTTCCAAATTTTGCTATAATTAAAGAAACCATCAAATTTCTGGATGCACACAGGATTTATTTACAGGAAAGTAAACAGGTGACACAACACAACTAAACCTGACACTGCCAAAATTAACATCATTAACTCTAGTTTTTCTAATCTCATCATTAATTCAGCATCTCTAAGGAATATGGCAAAAAAGCTTTCCACAACACCAGACAATTTCTTATATAAAAATTTAATAGCCTTAGAAGCAGGCACCATCAATTTTTTCACTCCTCAGCCTACCAACAAATGGCTAGTCAACCTATCACGTTTCAGACTCATCCAAAGTGAATTTAATGTTTCAGCTAAATTCATAATTTTTCCATCACTCCTAAAAACATCCCATATTTTTATATATTTTAAAGTTCCCTCCTTTAAATATCCTAGATCTGAAATAAAAGTCATACATTTTCTAAAGAACAGCTGTAATATATGACTTCTAAGGTGGAAATGCTAAGGGAAATTGCACTGTTATCCTAGATTCATTGGAATATAATCGTAGGATCACCATTCTTCTCCAAGATCATCCTACTTACAAACCTATCACTAGAAATCCTTCTAAGTCACAAGTAAACAAGTTAAATCAGTTGCTGGATGGCACAAATTCATTGGATGATGACACCATCAGAAAGTTAGATTTTCCATGCCAGAACTAGAATATATGGTTTGCCTGATAAAGAGGGAAGTTAATGGCATTCTTGGCTTTTTAGTTTATAAGAAGCCTATGTTCACCAGAAGATATATTCTTGAACTCCATGTCCCAACTTTCACAAAAACTCAGCACACCCAAGACTATTGCCCACAGAGCACGTCATCTGCTCCTCTGAGGACACACTCGCACAAGAATAACAATCTATAAAGAACATGATTCTTAACAGATGTTTTCCATCTAAATTAGAGGGCATTTTTGACAGTTATTTTCTTACTAATAGCCCATCATTGGATACCAAGAGGATCTCCATTCCTTACACAAGAGGCAACTCTGAACACATCTCAAAAGTCCTGAAAATATTCAAATTCCAGACAAACTTTAGGCCAATAAACAAGAAAGGATTAGAAAAAGTTTCTCTAGTTGGCGACTAGATTCGAATTGAGAATGACTTTCTTTGGGCTGCACCCTAGTGCTATGGGTGCAAACATCACTTTCACAGGGCTACAGACTTATATGTTATGTTTATATGTTGTACAAGGGAGGGAGGGACTGAAAAGTTCTGATAAACACCTAGAACAAAATGATATTAAAGCAACTGATATAACCACAAGAAAGAACATATCTTAAAATCTTTTAACCCAATGTTTCATCAAATTGTAATAGTTTGTTCTTTTTCTTGTAGGATATATAAGAAAAGTTGCTTTATATCATTTTTGTTCTAGGTGTTTATCAGAACTTTTCAGTCCCCCCCCCCTCATATGTTATTTAGGCAGAGTTTAATATTTCTGATTCTGGCAACAAATTTATTTTTGGTGCCCACCTGTGAAAGGATGATTTTTGAACCTATACCATAGGTAAATTAAAGTTTTTTAATATCAGGTTTATCATTTTGATGTTGGAAATTGTTCATGAATCTTAATTATGTTAGCTTTTGTAATATAATGATATTTTGAAATGTCATTTTGAAGATAATGCTAGATATAACTGTTGGATAACTAAAACCAAATTTTTATGATTTGGCTTTTCATATAGAATATAAATATTCTGTTTTTCTCAGTTGTTTTTAAAATAGATATTTAATGAAGTTGCGGAATTTAGTTGACTTCATTTGCATATCCTATTTATATCTGTAATACAGTCATCCCTCAACTTACGTTCGTTCGTGTTACATCCACTTGAAGATACATCCGTGATCCCATAAGGGAATAAATAGCATTTTCGACCATACTTTCGAACAAATCGTAAGTGAGCATAAATTAAAAAGGTTTCTATTTAACGACAATGCATTGTGCAGTGGCAACAGCACATGTAGCGGCAACCTCCCTCGGCAGTAGGCAATCAGCACATGTCTTCAACAGTTACTCTGTTGATTTTGGTTTGAGTTATTTGTGTATTTATTGTTAAATGTTTAGCGGTATTTTGTGCAACATGGCTCCTACACATCCAAACAAAACAACTAGTGAAGAATCACAGGAAAAGAGGAGAGCAATTGATCTCGAATTGCAATTACAATTTATAAAGCAACGTGGAGCTAGTAAGCCCGTCAATGTGATCACATGACTTTGGATGGTCTCATTCTGCATTGACAACCATTTTGAAAAATAAGGATAAAATCGTAGAGGCTGTGAAAGGATCTGCTTCCATTAAATTGATGATAGTGACGAAACAACAACAACAAGATCCTATCGATGATATGGAAAAGCTACTTGCATCCTGAATAGAGGACCTGAACCAAAAGTGCATGCCCCTTAGCACCATGGCCATAACTGCTAAGATAGTCTCTTCAACATGTTGAAGGAGAAAGCAGGACCCAATTGAGACTATGAATTCAACCCTCCTTCCAGTTTGGTTCATGAGATTCAAGCAGTGTTTTGCACTGCATAATGTGAAAATGTATGGTGAATCTGCAAGTGCCAAGGAGTTTGTGGGGAAATTGGATAAAATTATTATGGAGGAAAATTATTTGCCAGAACAAATATTTATTATAGATGAGAGCACATCCATATGGACATTCATCTGAAGGAGATTTTAGCCTTTCTCCAAAAAATCTTGTTGTTTTAGAAAAAATGCCCAAGCAGACATTCATCCATAAAAAGCTAAAATCCATGCCTGATTTCAAAGCTCTTAAAGACTGCATTACGATTCTGTTAGGAGGTAATGTGCCTGGATATAAACTGAAACCATTTGTGATATGACATAGTGAGAATCCACGAGCCTTCAAAAACATCAGGAAGCATACTCCTCCAGTTCATTATCAGAGCAATAAGAAGAAAAATTGTTAGTGGATGCCTTAATCAACTGTTATATGAGTGAAATGGAAAGCTGTTGTGTAAAAGAAAATGTGAAATTTAAAATTTTATTAATTCTAGATAATGGCTCGAGGTCATACACCTTACATTGGTGATCTTCATCCCAAAATCAAGGTCATGTTTCTCCCTCCAAACACTACTTCATTGATCCAACTGATGGATCAAGGAGCTCTTGCAGTGTTGAAGGCTTATTATCTAAGGAGAACTTTTTCATAAGTAAGCCATTTCTGCCACTGAAGGAAATTAATACTCTCATGCAATTCTGGAAAGCATTTAATATTTATCATGCTATTTAAAATATTGCTGTGACTGTACACTGAGAGATCACTGACCTCTCACTGACCGGTCAAAGTGACCTCTCAGTGTATATGTGGCATGTGGAAAAAGACATTAGGTTTGTGCACTATTTTGGAAGTTTTGAGAAAATTGAAGACCTTTGTAAATTGAGTGAAGAAATAGTGGGCCTAGCAAACAATTGGAATCTCGAAGTGAATGATGACAACATGGTTCAACTCATAGAAAATGCCCCTGAAGAGTTGACCAATGAAGAATTGGTCATTTGCAAAAGAGGAAGAACGAGAAAAGGAAGAGTGAAAAGAGAAACAAGAAGACATAGTTAAACAATTCACAGTGAAGGGTCTTGCAGAAAAGTTCTCTGCAGTTAGCGATGCTCTCAAAATGGCTAAAGAAATGAACCCCAATGTTGAACGATACTTATTAGTAGAAAGAGTGCATGATGAGTTTATTTGCTAAAAATAAATTTATGGTGAAAAGAGAAATAAGCAAAGCACATTGGGCATTTTCATCAAAAAAACAAAGGTTACACCAGAAGAGCCACAGCCTGGTCCTTCCTTTAGGGAACGTAATGAAGATGTGAATTTGGGTGATTATTCTCCTGTTTTATAGTGGCAGTAATGCACAGTACAATTGTATAAATTAAAATAACAGTATACTTAAGTCCCTAACCCCTATAACTTTGTTGATTTAACCCAGTGGTTCTCAAAGGGTGCACTGGTGCACCCTGTGGTATTCCAGAGAAATATGTGTCCAGATATAAAAATAAATATAGTTACTCTATTATACCTTTTCATTACGGATATACTGCTGTTTTTGTCAACACATCATTATTATGTTAATTAACAGCAGTTTTCCTTGCAAAAAGAACAAGAATATGGTTTATTCTTGTTGTGTATATTACTTATTTTAAAAGTGTTGGAAGTGGATGTTATGTGCATATTACTTATTTTCAGATAAATACACCCAAATAAAATGGATAAATTTCTCAAAAAGAAGAGTGATATTGAAGAATCTGATTCTGGAAGTGAGCAAAAGTTAAGTGCAAGTAAGAAAGCAAAATTGCGGCCTACTCGCAAATATTACGAAAGTTATTTAAGCTTTGGTTTCACTTGGACCGGAAGTGAAGATCATCCTTTGCTGCTATGTTTAGTATGTGGATGTAAAATGGCAAATGAATCATTGCTTCCTAGTAAATTGAGTAAACATTTTAAAACTATACACTCTAATTTACAAGATAAATCTGTAAGTTTTTTCAAGAGATTGTCTGAATAGCAAACAAAAGCAGCAAATTCTTTTAAAAGTATAATGACTGTTTCTGATAAAGCTCAAATCGCTTCTTATCAA
This sequence comes from Typopeltis vanoorti, assembly GCF_054136105.1. Classification (NCBI taxonomy): domain Eukaryota; kingdom Metazoa; phylum Arthropoda; class Arachnida; order Uropygi; family Thelyphonidae; genus Typopeltis; species Typopeltis vanoorti. Next base: position 191,088,669 of record NC_143549.1, on the reverse strand, counting down.
GTCTCAGAACTGATAGCAAAAAATATGAAAGATCATACTTTAGGTGAGTCACTTATTTTGCCTGCATGGGAAAAAAATGGTCATGACAACGCTAGGAAATGAAGCAGCAATGAAAATAAGCAAGATTCCTCTGTCCAACGATATTCACAGGTGTATTATAGAAATGTCTTCTGATATCGAGAAAAATGTATGCAGTAATAAACTTCAGTATTCAAATTTTGCATTGCAAGTTGATGAGTCAACAGACATTACCAACAAGGCACAACTCTTAGCATTCGTCCGTTTTATTAATGAAGATCAAACAGTAAATCAGTTTCTTTTTTGCAAAGAATTAAGCGTGTCTACAAAAGGTGAGGATGTTTTTAACATTTTGAATAGCTATCTTGATAAATGGCAGTTAACATGAAAGTCATGTGTAGGCATTTGTACAGATGGAGCCCCTTCCATGGTAGGCTATGTTAAGGGCCTTACATCTTTTGTAAAAAAACAAAATGAGAATGTTATCATAACTCACTGCTTTCTTCATAGGGAGGCCTAGATGGCAAAAACAGTGGGAGAAAAATTAAGAGAAGTTTTAGATCTAGTTGTTCAGATGGTAAACTTTATTAAAACAAGACCTGCCAAATCATGCTTATTTGAAAAGCTTTGTATCGATATGGATTCACAACACAGACGGCTGCTTTTATACACTGAGGTGAAAAGTACTTACCCGTGTACATGAGCTACGACAAGAACTTCTTGCGTTTTTTGAAGAGATGAAACAATTACATTTTTGTAACCTCCTTCGGTGCGAATTTTGGATTGCCATGTTACAGTATTTGGCTGATATATTTCAGCAGCTCAATATTTTGTATACTAGTATGCAAGGGAAAGAAGAAAATATTCTCACATCCACTGACAAAATGAAAGCGTTTCAAAGAAAACTACAGATTTCGAAAAGAAAAGCTGTTGAAGGTAATTTGGAAATGTTTCCATTGGTAAGTAACACTTGCATAAATGAAACACTTCCAATAATAGTTGAACATTTAACAAGTCTAGAAGAAAAATTGAGTTCTTATTTTCCATCACTTAACACTGAACAATACGATTGGATTAGAAACCCATTTATGGAAACCTCAAGTGATTTTCGTTTAACATTAACAGAAGAAGAAGAACTGGCAGCTATATCCACTGATCGTGGATTGATGATTAAACATAAGGAATTGTCTCTTGAAGCCTTTTGGATTTCTATAAAAGAAGAATATATGTCTATCTAAAAAAGCTTTGAACATTTTACTACAATTTTCAACATCATATTTATGTGAATTAGGATTTTCTACCTTCACCACAATTAAGTGTAAAAAGAGAGGAACTCTTCAATGTATTGACAAGGAAATGAGAGTTTTCCTTTCAAATATATGCCCACACATTGAAGCAATTGCTAGAACACATCAGGCTCATGTTTCTCATAAACACAAGAATGAATAAACTTAAGGTATGTTTCATTTTATTATTTTTATCGCATTATTTTTTCTGTAATATTTGACTTAATTATTATAACATATTTCTCAGAAATTTGTATATAGTGCGCCTACAATTATTTGAAGGCTTTTAAATGTGCCCCGACTTCAAAAAGTTTGAGAACCACTGATTTAACCTATCGGCTTACATCCTGCAAGATGGAACAGAACCCTGACATAAGTCGAGGGATGACTGTATATGCGTATTTTTGTAATAGCTGCAGTAATAATTTCTGTATGATTAAATTAACTAAAGGCTGAATGGAGACATGGAGCACATTCATCTGAAGGAGATTTAAGCCTTTTTCCACAAAATCTTGATGTTCAAGCAAAGGTAAATAAGAAACTTTTTTTTTTGTTAAATAATACTAATATGGATTCTGTTTGTTTTGATTTAATCATGTTTTGCTTTTGGAAAATATGTTATCATATGTAGAAACTGTATATAACTCACAGCCTGCTGTGAGTTATTTAATAAGATATTTTACTTAAATTTAGCATAATTTAAAGTTGTAATATTTTATCAAACTGCTAAAAATATTTTAAAATTGTTCAAATCACTGTATGCAATTTTTTAGGTTCTCTTGTCCAAACATAAAAGAAAAAAAAAGTCTTATGCTGTTCACAGCATGAGATGTTTGTGTGCTCCTTTTCTTTAGATCATTACAGACTAAACAGAATGTTGCATCAACGTTTTTACAGAATATAATTTATATACTGCTAGCAAAACTATTCAATTGTTTAATTATGTGCTTTTCATTATTAATTTTAATAAACAATTTTTAATAAACATTATTAATTTTAATAAACAATTTATTTATATATTTTAAGTCTTATATTTCTTCTCAGATTTCAGTCTAATTTATCAAATTTTGGAATGTAGATTTAATGAAGTTCAGGAAAAAAGTACTTTTATTTTGCCAGTTCTAATTTTACAGAATGAAAAAAAAAAAATAAATAAAAAATAAATTATAAGACTGAAAATGACAAAATGTCTTGTGATATAGTAAGCAATGATTTTTAAATTATCTCTTCTTTCTTTCTTTCTTCTTACCTAAATCTTTTATTATTTCCTTTGCAAGGAAACAGTGTATGAGTTGAAAAAAATACTAGTTGGTCTTGTAATTATTGAGAATAACTTGCACTGTGAAATATTCTTTTATACAACGGAAATTTTATATATAACAGTGATGATAACATTGATACAGCAATTGTGGTCTGTATTAATAGAGTCTGTAAATAAATATTTTTGGTTTTTCTTAAAAAAAAATACATTGCAAGCACTCAGTTAATAACATGTTGACTGCCAACTACGAGATAATTCATGGTAGGCGATCTGGTCAAGAGGGCTGACTATGATTTATCTTGTAGTTGCTGGACTTGCCTTTTTCATGCAGCTGCTAGTATATTTGTAGTATATAAGTGTAACTAAGGATAGTTGGCTTCTGGAAAGAGAACAAAAAATCAAAGCTGGTGTACATGAACAGAAAATTTATTCATGCAGTGAAAATCAAATTCAAAGTAATAGAACAATTTTATTTTTTGTGATATTTTTTAAAACAACCTTCCACAAAGTGCTGGCTTCTCTTCACAGGCTGGACAATATAATGCATTTCTCATAGTTTTTTAACTTGGGTACAAATTTGACATGGCTTTGTTGGACTAGTTTTTTTTTCAGTGTGGGATACTCTCTAAATAATGAACTTCTTCCGATCTAACTTTCTTTGAAACTGGTAGAATCTCTTTTCCAATCAATGCTTCTCTAAATTTTATAAGTTTTATGTTAGAATTAATTACTTTATGAAAAAATTTGAATGCATTATGTATATATATTTCTATAATATGTAATGCAATTTTTTTTGGCCATCTAATGGTCTTTCTTTGAGCTGAGTAGTATGACAGCATTTGATCTGATCAGTCACTGCTGAACATTCCCTTGTTATAATCTCGAATTATGTTTGGTTTCATCGAAAATTTTCCATTGCGGTTGGGCACCTCTACCATTTGAACAACGTGCATGTTAGAAATACAAAGTACTTCTCATTTGTCTTTCCATTTACATACTATAGCAGGATCATTTCGCTGCCAAAAAACCTCCCCTTTTTTCAATTTACCACCTCTATGGGATTTCCCTTTCTGTTATTACGTAGTGTTCCACACACATTAGTTTTTCGTGCAATCAATAATTTCATAAGAGTAACAGAATTATAAAAAGTATCCATATATAATATGTACCCCTTATCGAGATATTTCTCCACCAAGTCAAAAGAACTTCAGTAGTGTGACCCAAATTATGGTCAGTTTCTTCCAACTTACCAGAGTAAATTTTTATTTTCATAACAAGACCATCGGACTTCCACAGTTCATAAAGTTTGATTCCGTATTTGTGTTTTTTATTTTGTATATACTGGCGGAAACTTAATCTTCCATGCCACAGCATCAATGATTCGTTAATACAGATATTTTCATCTGGTAAGTAGTTTTGGCACATCATATTATTAAAATTATTCAATATGACTCATGATTAAAATAACTCAATAACAACTGGAATCTATTTCAACTCATATGTAATCACCAAAACATTATATTATAAAGTTTGGTTTCTATTCCAGTAATGCTCTATTGTTGGAAAAGAACAAGGGCCTATTTGTAATAAAAGTCCAATAAAATGTTTCATTTCTGCGATGCTGACGTCCTTCCATTGTGATGCTCTCCGAGATTTTCTTACTCGTGGAAGTTTTACAATTTCTTGCTCAGCATATAAATTACTTTGTTTGACCAGTAATGCAAGAAACTCTTCTGAAAAAAATAAGTCCACCAATGTTTGTACTGTAAAATCTGTTGTGTCCAATTTCAAATCAACATTCTCTTGGAAAATAAATTGTTCAGGATTTTGTTGTATTTCGGTCCACAAAATATCATTCATATTTGATGTTGTTGCTTGGGAAGATCAGGATTATCTTCAGGCTCGGGGACGACTTCATCTTCACTGACCTCACACGAATCCTCAGAAGGTTCATAATCGCTACTGTTATAACCATCCTCGGCAAAGATCTCGTCATATTCTGACTCATTTAAAGTATACATTTTTGGTCGTTTCATAATAGAAATACAATTTTATTAATACAGACCACTATTTTACAATAAAAAACATATATTCAAACCTACCAGTTTCGCCAGCAAACTGTCTGGCTTTTTCAAGGTATTACGGACATATGAAAGTTAGTAAATGCAAATTAAAAGGAACATAAAAAACGTTGTAAACCAAACTAGTATCTATGGTTACATGTTTCGCGTGACAGAGATGCCTTATTGTTCTTATTCATTATCACGCACGTGTGTTTGTTGTAGACTTGTAATGTGATTACTGGCTAGCTGTAGTTCAGATTGATTGAGAGAGAGGATCAAGTTTTTCCACGAACTGTTTAGAATTACACCCTGATTTCTGTTGAGGTTTCCGCCGGTTATTAGTACTATTGTGGCTTCCTTAAATACACGATGCCTGTAGTCGTCATCGAGATATGGCATGGAGCTGTTTTGCCAATCTATCGTGTGGTTAGACGTGCAGAAATGATGTGCTAAGCCGAAAGAGATGCTTCTGTTGTGGTTTACATCACCAACATGTTCTTTTTGTCTAATTTCTAAACTTCGTGAAGTTTGTCCGATGTAGGCAAGACTACAGGAGCAGGGAATGTAATATACTCCTGGATATTTGTAGAACGGAACTTTATCTTTTGGAGATCCTAAAACTTGTCTGATGTTGGTGGTTGGTTTGAAGACCACTCTGATGTTGTGGGCTCTTAGTATTCTTGCTATTTGATAAGAAATTGACTTGATGAAAGGTATCACTACAGTAGAAACGTGCTGATGGTGGGATTCTTCTTGTCTGGGGTTGTCATTGTATAGATATTTTTTGATGATGTTTTGAGGATATCCATTTTGTGATAATGCGTTGGCTATTAGTGAGAGTTCATTCTGTGTATCCTCCTCTTCTGATATAAACTTTTTGGCTCTATGTTTCAACATGTGGATAATACTCAGTTTGTGTGACTGTGATGGTTTGAAGTACAGTGAAGATATCTTCCAGTATCTGTGGGCTTTCTGTAAATGGATAATTTGACACTGTTAGGTTGTTTTTTTATCAAAATATCTAAAAAATGCAGTTGGTTGTTGTTTTCTACTTCCAGAGTGAATTTTATCTTGCTATGTATTGAGTTGATTTTATCTACAAACGATTTAAGGTTGTCTAAGCTGTCTTGCCATATGATGAATATATCATCCACATATCTCACCATGTAGATGGTCTCGGAGAGATTGCAGAGAGAGAATTTCTTTTTCAAGTTTTTCCATGAAAAGGTCTGCACAAGATGGTGATAGTGGGCTTCCCATTGCTAGGCCTTCTAATTGTTGGTATATGGTGTTGTTAACCTTGAAGAAATTAGATTGAAGGCAGTGTCTAAACATCTGTGTGATGTCTAGAGGAAAGAGGTCTTGGATGATGTTTATTACCTCTTCTACTGGAACATTGGTGAAAAGGGATACAACATCTAGGCTGGCTAGCATGTCAGTTGGTGCAATCTTAATGGCTTGGAGTTTATTTACAAAATGTTGACTATTCTTGATATAGGATTCTGTTGATCTTATTTTATTATTTAATAAGTTTGCAAGATGCTTTGCCAAAAGGTAGGTTGGTGATGATCTTCCATCAACTATTGGACGGAGAGGTATATCCTGTTTATGTATTTTAGGTGTTCCATATAGTCTTGGGGTGATAGGATGTGAGGATTTTAGTGTTCTCTTCACTTCTTCTGGCCAATTGTTATAATTTCTGATTAGTTGGTTTGTTTCATTATGATTTTTAATTGTGGGGTCTCTGTCTAGGATTTTATAAGTTGAGGTGTCTGATAGTAATACGTTTAACTTATCATAATAATCTTTAGAGTTGAGGATAACTGTAGAATTTTCTTTATCAGCTTTTGTAATAATGATATCTTTATTTTTCTTCAACTTGAGAATTGCCTTTCTATCACAAGGAGACGTGTTGAGAACAGGTTGTTTTGCTTTGGCTAGGATTATTGTACTTTTGAATCGAATAGTGTCGGGAACGTTTTTTGGTAGTGGATATAGGCCTTTTTCAATTCCACACATAAAATCCATTTTAGGAATATTTTTGGGCGTAATCGCGAAATTAAAACTTTTTTGAGAATATCAGATTCATTTCTTGTGAGAATATCAGATTCATTTCATTATTACAAAAGCTGATAAAGGAAATTCTACAGTTATCCTCAACTCTAAAGATTATTATGATAAGTTAAACGTATTACTATTAGACACCTCAACTTATAAAATCCTAGACAGAGACCCGACAATTAAAAATCATAATGAAACAAACTAACTAATCAGAAATTATAACAATTGGCCAGAAGAAGTGAAGAGAACACTAAAACCCTCACATCCTATCACCCCAAGACTATATGGAACACCTAAAATACATAAACAGGATATACCTCTCCATCCAATAGTTGATGGAAGATCATCACCAACCTACCTTTTGGCAAAGCATCTTGCAAACTTATTAAATAATAAAATAAGATCAACAGAATCCTATATCAAGAATAGTCAACATTTTGTAAATAAACTCCAAGCCATTAAGATTGCACCAACTGACATGCTAGTCAGCCTAGATGTTGTATCCCTTTTCACCAATGTTCCAGTAGAAGAGGTAATAAACATCATCCAAGACCTCTTTCCTCTAGACATCACACAGATGTTTAGACACTGCCTTCAATCTAGTTTCTTCAAGGTTAACAACACCATATACCAACAATTAGAAGGCCTAGCAATGGGAAGCCCACTATCACCATCTTGTGCAGACCTTTTCATGGAAAAACTTGAAAAAGAAATTCTCTCTACAATCTCTCCGAAACCATCTACATGGTGGAGATATGTGGATGATATATTCATCATATGGCAAGACAGCTTAGACAACCTTAAATCGTTTGTAGATAAAATCAACTCAATACATAGCAAGATAAAATTCACTCTGGAAGTAGAAAACAACAACCAACTGCATTTTTTAGATATTTTGATAAAAAAACAACCTAACAGTGTCAAATTATCCATTTACAGAAAGCCCACAGATACTGGAAGATATCTTCACTGTACTTCAAACCATCACAGTCACACAAACTGAGTATTATCCACATGTTGAAACATAGAGCCAAAAAGTTTATATCAGAAGAGGAGGATACACAGAATGAACTCTCACTAATAGCCAACGCATTATCACAAAATGGATATCCTCAAAACATCATCAAAAAATATCTATACAATGACAACCCCAGACAAGAAGAATCCCACCATCAGCACGTTTCTACTGTAGTGATACCTTTCATCAAGTCAATTTCTTATCAAATAGCAAGAATACTAAGAGCCCACAACATCAGAGTGGTCTTCAAACCAACCACCAACATCAGACAAGTTTTAGGATCTCCAAAAGATAAAGTTCCGTTCTACAAATATCCAGGAGTATATTACATTCCCTGCTCCTGTGGTCTTGCCTACATCGGACAAACTTCACGAAGTTTAGAAATTAGACAAAAAGAACATGTTGGTGATGTAAACCACAACAGAAGCATCCCTTCCGGCTTAGCACATCATTTCTGCACGTCTAACCACACGATAGATTGGCAAAACAGCTCCATGCCATATCTCGATGACAACTACAGGCATCGTGTATTTAAGGATGCGACAATAGTACTAATAACCGGCGGAAACCTCAACAGAAATCAGGGTGTAATTCTAAACAGTTCATGGAAAAACTTGATCCTCTTTCTCAATCAATCTGAACTACAGCTAGCCAGTAATCACATTACAAGTCTACAACAAACACGCATGCGTGATAATGAATAAGTCATCTCTGTCACGCGAAACGTGTAACCATAGATACTAGTTTGGTTTACAACGTTTTTTATGTTCCTTTTAATTTGCATTTACTAACTTTCATATCTCCGTAATACCTTGAAAAAGCCAGACAGTTTGCTGGCGAAACTGGTAGGTTTGAATATGTGTTTTTTATTGTAAAATACTGGTCTGTATTAATAAAATTGTATTTCTAGATTCTGACTCACTTAGATTAGCATAGTACACAAGTTCTGCTTGAGTCAGTGGGCTTTTCTTATTCATATTGTGGGGTTATAAATATATATTATACGAATAATTATAAAACATAACACTCAATAAAGAAGTAAATGTAACATACTCGACTAAGTTTGATTCACTGCTGACGAATTTACACACATATCGCTAACTCTGCTTTAGCAAAACAATGACAAGTCAAAGCATGTCTGAGTACGAATTAACTTGCAGTTGGCTACTGTGAAGAACTTTCTGTTATGTATGGCAACTATCAGATAACTCATAGGACCTGTTTATCCAAAAACACATTCTGTATGTTTTTTGGTGTTAGGATTCGGGTCTCAGAAGCCAATTTGATTTAATCATATTATATTATTCAAAACCCTAATTATAATGCATAATTAGGGTTTTGAATAATATAATATGATTAAATCAAATTGGCTTCTGAGACCCGAATCTTAAAAATTGCTGTGACAGTCAACGTGTTAAAACAGCTACTCTGCCTGTTGTTGTTATTGCAAACTGTCTTGAGAGGAGTTTGAGATTTTGAAGCAAGTTTATTAATAGTTGTGTTCACAACTCATGCAATTATCCTTGCATTTGTGAAAGTTTCATTTTACAAGTTTGCAAAAATCACGCATTTGATATTCCTTTTAATGTAAACAAATGGTAATCTTTGAATAGAATGAACAGTATACACAATGTGTGATTTTGGAAGATGTCATTACTAGAGCAGCTTGAGATTTTTCTCATTTATTATTATTATTATTATTATGTAACACCTCCAAGGAATCTGGGGACTCATTGTGGTTTGAACAAAGTAATTTCATGCTAAATCAAGTGTCAAAGAAGGATGTGCATTATCTCCACTGTTATTCATCATCTGTAGATCCCATTATGAATGGACTAGGCCTGATCAAAACTGGCATTATTCAACTTAGCTCTTTACTTTATGCAGATGATGTTATGCTTCTAAATAAATCCACAAGTCTGCACAATTTCTTGACTAAATGGAATAACTGCTGTATTAAATTTGGCTTGAAAATCAGCAATAAAAAAATATACACAATGAAAATAGGTAGAAACATTGAAAATATCAACTGCATCCTGAATGGATTATCTATAGAACAAGTAAAATATTTCAGCTGTTCAGATACAATTTTTAGTGAGGATGGCAAATTAAATATGGAAATAGACAACAGAATTAGCAAAGGTGGTATGGTAGAAAGGCACTTGAATAAATTTATATGAAATAAGAGAGAACTTAGTCGAATCAAAACATTAGCTGTATAAGATAATGTTAAAACAAGTTCTAACTTATGGATATGAGAATTGGACTAGAAAAACCGCATTTGATCAAAGACTGGAGACAAGAGAGAGTTTTGAGAAAGATGTGAGAATGAAGAAATGGCATCTATAGTAGAATGATAAAAAATGAAGATATTAGGAGGAAATTTGACATTGTTAGCATTCAGGAATGTGTGAGTAGAGCTAATCATCTCAAGTGTTATGGTCACCACCAAAACCATGCTGTTCTCCATACAGTATCCCATTTTCATCTATCCATTCCTGTATTTTTCTCTTGACTACTTTCTCCAGAACCTTGACAACGACTCCTGATATGCTGATTGGTTGGTAATTTGCAACTGCAGTCTTGGAACCTTTATGCAGTGGAACTATTTTCCCCTCTTTCACCCCCCCCAGGACTAATTATTATGAAAAAGTGTTCCCTCTAAACTCTCTTTATGTTGAAGTCCTTGGATATTGAAGGAATAGATCTCTTGTTAAATGAAATGGTTTCTTAGCAAAGAATCTGCCCAAAATTTATTAAAATTAGTTCGGTATTCTGTTTCACTTCCACCATCAAATGCCAGTTTGGAAAGAATTTTTAGTTTATCAACAGATGAATGTAACTTTATTAGATTGATATGTATGGCAATTTTTTTAAATAGACCTTTTGTTTTGATGTAAGAAAATATTTTTTCTATAGAAATAAAAAATGATAAAACGGTTTTCAGTCTGATTCAAAATATAAGTTATAAATTATTACTTCACATAAAGTTTCAGTTTAGCAACATTATATTTTGCATTAGCTTTTTCTTCTGGAGCCTCCATAGCTCAGTCTATTTCGATGATGCCCTTTGGTTGGGAAGACCTGGTTAAAATCCCATTTAGACATAAAGAACCTTGATCAAGGTTTTTCAACTGAAAGTCGCATACAAAAGTGGTAGGGGTTTTCCTCCCAGAAATCCATCGCACAAAATTGGCAAATTGGCCTAAAATACACAATTGATAAGCATGTAAAAACTGACTTAACTACCCCATTAGTACATTAATTAGAGCATGACTATTGAGTCCAACACACAAAGGAAAAGGGAAATGTGATTTCTTGCTGTAATCTACTTTTTTTTTTTTTTTACACCATACTGTCTTTCATCATCAGTTGCATCAGTCTTGGGACTGGTAGCTCAGGAATTATTTCCTCCATTCCACTCTGTCATTGGCTCTCTTCTTAATCTGTAACTCCTTTAAACCCATGCTTTCTTTGATTTGGTCAACAAAGCTTTTCCTTAGTCTGCCTCTTCTTCTTTCCCCCTCTATTTTGCCTTCAATTATTCTTTTTACAAGTCCATGCCCTCCATACCACCTATCCCTTCTAATTTTGATTGATCTAATTAGACTTCTTGTTTCACTTATCACTACAGGACTTGTTTGTTTGATTTTTTGCTATTTATTTTATCTTTAGTTTCCTGAATGGCATTTCCAATATATAAATAAATAAAAGTGCTGAAAATATACATCCTTGTCTTACTCCACTTCTTATATTTATTATTTTCTCCTTATCATTGATTTTAATCAGTCCATTTTGATATTTATAAATTTGGTAAATTATTTCCTATCTCTCAAGTCCATGCCGATATTAGTTAGACAATACAGGAGTATTTGCTGGTTTACTTTATCAAACACTTTCTCTAAATCAAGGAAGCAAATGCAAGTATTTTTACTAGGGTCTATTCTTCTCTCTATTATTGTTCTTAAACAGAGTATCATCTCTCTTGTTCCTTTATTCTTTCTGAATCCAAATTGGTCTTCATCCAGTAGACAATCTATTTTTGAATAAATTCTATTTTGAATAATTTTTAGCAGAATTTTGCTAACATGGGGGACTAAGGCTATTGTTCTAAATTGGCTGCATTTATTATCATTATTCATCTTTTGATATTGGTATTATAGTTGATTTCATAAACTCCTTTTGTATTTCTCCTTTATCATAGATTTGGGCTATTAATTATTATTATTATTTAGGCTTCCAAGGAGTCAAAAGAGTCATTGCGGGAGATCCTTCCTAGGAAACGCAAGTCTATCAAGACTCATCGTGGGAGGTCCCTACTAGGAAACACAAAGTCTATCATACCACTCCTTAAACTCATTGACTGTTCTCGCTCTCACCACTCTATCAGACAATGCATTCCATGTTTCAACCACCCTCAATGCAAAGAAACCACTCCTCACCATCTTGCTCACAGTTTCCTTTTGTAACTTCCCCTTGTCATCACTCCTTCCTGCTGTTCAACCACACAAAAGAATTCCCCAGTGTCAGCCCTGTAACCACCTCTCAACAGTCTAAAAGTCTCAATCATATCACCTCTCCTTGTTCTAACCACCAAACTCTGCAGTCCACATTCCCTCAGCCGATCCTCATAACTAACATTGTACGGTTCTGAAACTGTCTTTATTACCTGCCTCTGTACTCTTTCCACAGTTAATTTATCCCCTTCAAATCCTGGGGACCAAATATGAGAACAATAGTCTAAGTGTGGTTTGATCAGGATCTTATACAACGGAATGATAACTCTTTTATCTCTGCAGGTCAGCGTCCTTCTCATTATTGCAGCAATAATGAGAAGGACGCTTTTCAGGTTTCTATCAATCATCAACCTCAGATCTCTTGTCTCCCCTACTTCCTCCTGTATATCTCCTCCAATAGAGTATGCAGCATCCCATCGATGTGTCCCAAACCTCAAGACCACACATTTTGCTGCATTAAATGGACACCCTCCCCCATTCATTTGTCCATCTGTCTAGCTTATTCAAATTCTCTTGCATGACTGCCACATCTGCACTATTACTAATAACCTTTCCCAGCTTCACATCATCCACAAACAACTGAATATCTCCCTGCGATCCACTGACAATGTCATTGATATAAAGGTTAAACAATATAGGTCCCAGTACTGAGTACTGTGGGACCCCACTTGTAATTCTCTGCCTCCTTGAAACTGCCCCCACCATACACAACTCTCTGATACCTATCGGACAGCCAATCCTGAATCCGGTTGACCAACCTGACATCCAAACCCATGTGCTGCAACTTAAATATCAGCTTATCATGTGGCACCCCTTATCAAATGCCTTCGCTAAATCCAAGAAAATGACAGTATATGCCTTTCCCTCATCTACTGCTCTTGTAACTTTATTATAGAAGGTTAGCCTATTACTAAAACAAGAGCACCCCCTCAAAAAGCACCCCCTCGGACAAAACTATAAAAGGCTAAAAAAATAAAATCGATAGATGTGTGAAGTGGCAAAGGAATCTTGGTTAAAAGAAAAACTAAAAAACAATGTGAGAAAGCAAATAAAAAGCATGACACTAAAACTGTTTACAAAATAATAAAAAGTCTAACCAAAGAATATAATAACATTACTTTAAAAATGAAAGATTCTAATAATATGGAAACTGGTGCAATTCAAGATATACAAAAAATAAGGAAAGAATACTCTTCTTTTCCTCCTTCAGCTTTTCCCACTTAAGTAGGGTCGCTGTTTGTAGTGAATCTCCTCCACAACCTCCTGTTGTGTAGGAGACTCACTATATGAGTCTATATGATTCACTAGAGTCACTATATGGATGAAGGTGTAGCCACATCCAAGTTCTTCATCCTCAAATCCTCTTCCACCATCTCTTCTTTGGCTGCCTGCACTACCACCTCCCACATACTCTTCCTCCTTCCTTATCACATGACCAAACTATCCCAACCTTGCCTCCTGTATCTTTGCTCGTAAGTTCGTAACTTTTATCGTTCCCCTTACATAGTTATTTCTCAGATGATCCTTTCTGGTCACACCACACATACACCTAAGCATTCTCATCTCCGCTACCTCCATCCTGCTGATGTTATTTTTCCTCAGGGCCACAGTTTCCATAGCATGTGTCATAGCTGGTCTCACTACTATCCTGTAAATTTTGCCTTTTTAGATTGATCGGCATCCTCTTATTGCATAGCACTCCAGCCATCTCTCTCTCTCCCTCCAGTTCCTTCATCCTGCTTGTATCCTGCATCCCACTTCCTTCTCAGCCTCACCATCCTCTTTCATTGTTGAACCTACGTATCTAAAGTCACTGACCTTCCTAATGACATTTCCTTCCAGCTCCAAATCTGTCTCCTGACTGCCATCCACTGCAACACATACTCTGTTTTATTTCTGCCCAGTCTCATACCTCTCTCTTGATTCTGCACACAGCACGATGTCATCTGCATACAACATAGTCCAAGGTACATCATCTCTCCATCACAATATTAAACAGGAACAGACTTAGTGCTGACCCTTGATGCAAGCCAACTGTCACTGGAAAAATTTTAAAAGCAATTCATTCTAAAAGAAAGTGTCACTGGAAAACTTTCTCTCTCTCCTAGGCAGGTCCGAACTCTTGTCTTCATATTTCTGTACATCTGCACCAGCCTGACATATTTCTCTAGTACCTGCTTCTCCCTCAGACACCTCCAGACCTCTTGCCTTGGCAATCTATCATACGTTTTCTCCAGATCAATAAATACCATATGTAGCTCCTGTTGCTTCTCTCGAAACTTTTTCATCATCTGTCATAACCCAAAGAATGCATCTGGCATCGATCGACCAGGCATGAAGCCAAATTGCTCCTTTGCCATCTCCACCTCCTTCCTCAGTCTTCCATCAAGAACCCTCTCTTTAGGATTTTCATTGTGTGGGACATCAACTTTATTCCTCTGTAATTCTTGCAGTCTTGTGCATCCCCTTTACTCTTGTAGATGGGGACAAGAGTAATTTCCCTCCATTCCTCAGGTATATTTTCCTGTTGACAAACTTTTATTAACAGGTCCCACAGCAGGTCAATTCCCTCTTCCCCCAGTGCCTTCCATGCCTCCACTGAGATCCTTCCAGTGCCCACCGATTTTCCATTCTTCATCCTCTTTATGGTCTCCTTCACTTCCACTCCACTAAAAAATACTACCAAACATTATTCCAAAGAAACCAAACATGGGATTCATCAAATAGCAAAGAAAAAGAAAGTGCACTTATCCTAAAAGATGAGCTGCTTAAAGCAATAAACAAACGAAAATATCCCAAACTCCTCGAATTGACCAAATTCCTACTGAACTCTGGAAACACGGAGACCAGGGAACCATAAAATATTTATTGAATTTTTTTAACTAAATTTTATTCTCAGGAGAAATACTGTTAGATCCTGAATGGAGAACTTGACAAGTAAATTCTTTATTCAGGATTTAACATGATAAATACTACTAATTAAGGAGATATCTGCACATCAGCTAATAATTATGAAAAATTTCTTTGTTATGTGATAATGTGTAGTCCATATGTGCCATATATTGAAATTTATTCCTGTATAACTGAAATGAGAAGCAGAGAATTTTGTGTCAGAATAGTAAGAATTATGTAAGGGAATTAAGTTATTTGTAAATCCCACTAAGTTTTCTAGTACATTACGAAATTTCGAGAAAGATTATAAGTAGTAATCCGGAATAATCATGTATAATCTGTATGAGTCGAGCGTAGCAATGGAGGCTGTACCTATATGGAAAGTGACGTCAGAGCGACTATCTGGAATAGAAACCTAACAGATTAGAGAGAGTGCAGGATCACCCAAGGGGCATGAACAATGGGGTTCGTGGGTAAAAACCACATCGAATAGAGGGCGCCTGATAGGGTGAATAAAAGACGATGCGTGCAATATTAAGGGGTTTTTTCTCCTTCGGTTCCTGGATTCAAGTTTTAGGAGGTTTGTCGGGGGATTCATGAGCGGGTGGTGGGTCAACTACAGTGATGGTGGACGGAGGGTTCTTTTCTTGAGAATGCTTGAAGATTTCCAAGCGAAGCTGATCGCGATATGATGGCCTATGCAGAATCGAGCCTTAGTAGAATGTCCCATCGGAGAGAACAGAGAAAGTTACTTGCGGAGCGGTAGCCAGCACACCACAGACCGGAAAAGATTCAAAGAAAAGCGTAGTGCATCGCCAGGTACAAAAGATGGCTGATAATTATACAGTAAGGTAATCCAGATCTTCATGAGATGGCAGCAGGAAGTCTGAAAGGATCTGGTAATGTAAAGATTTTCATTCCATGTTAAAAATCACTTAGAAGAATAAGAAATTTGTGTATACTGTAAACTAAAGGACACTAATAGAGAATTTTAGGAGAGTAGATATGCTAACTACTTGGCCAGCCTGGCTGGCCAAGTGGTTAGCATATCTACTCCCCAACCAAAAGGCTGCGGGTTCGAATTCCACCGTTGGCATGGATGTTTGTGATTATCCTTGGAAATACCAGTGGTGGTGGTGGTCAGCGATAGATGGCTTTGGTATAGTTGTGGTCAGTTGGTGGAGTTGTGAGTGGTAGAGACAGTTGTAGAGTATATGCCCTCACTCGATGAGTCTTTGGACTCCCTGGAGGTGACAAATAATAATAAATCCACAGAACCAGTAAAGCAGGATCTCAACTACCACAACAACCTCATATATATTGGCAGATACATTCACAACAATCTCCCCCCTCCCCACACACAACAATATGGAGTTATTAAGACACTATTCAACAGGGCAAAACTAATCTGTTCAAATGACCAAGCCCTAACCACTGAACTAAAGCACATCCTTAATACTTTCTCAGCCAATGGCTAGCCCACACATTGTTACAGACCACATAGAAAATTGGCATCCCTTATCCGCTCTACTAAAGACCAACTGCTTCCCCTAGACCTACCTGGTGTATACCAGGTCCCTTGCAGCTGTAAATTGTCCTACTTTGGCCAAACAGGCAAGACAGCAAATATCAAAATCTCAGAACACACTAGGACTACATCCGATTTCACCAATACAGCCACTCTGGACTTGCAGACCATGCTGTGGATACTCACCACAGAATAAGGTGGAAGAAAGCCACAGTAATACACTGCAGCAAGTTCAAATATGAAAGACTATTCATGGAATCAGCCTCAGCCCTTAGGAACATGCCAAACCTCAACAATTTGGATGCATGAGACTGCCCCAAATTTGGGAAACATGTATCAGAAGAACTTCAGTCCAAAGGCCAAGAACACCTAATTTAGCCCACCAGGGGGCACCATTAGGAACTTTAGGAAAATGGTAGCTTCCTCGCTTCGTTTCTCATTTGCTGTTATGTAGTACTTGCGTGCACGTGTCTTTAAGTTCCCAAGAAGATGGAAACGTGATGTTGCCGAAATATCGGAAAGTATATATTAACGTTGATTTAATTTATATTTCTATTGTACTCTGTCAATTCCTTAAGTATTAGTTATCATTATTCTTCAGCAACAGCTCCAATGGTTTGGCCATGTCCAGAGAATGCCTCCTCATAGACTTCCAAACATCATGTTAAATGGAAGAATAGGAAAACAGCTTCCACCCGGAAGACCGAAGAAAAGTTGGCTCAGATCCTTAGAAAAAAGAGAGGCAAATTCCCCATCTTCACTAAGATGTTTGAGAAAACTAGAAATAGAACCATTTGGAGACTGATTGTATAAAGGGGACTCAACCCATCACCAGATGGATGAGATGAAGAAAAAGAAAAAAAATCTTCATCCACAGTACTAATGTACTCTAAGTTTATAAGCCTTTTGTGGGTGGGAGTCACATAAAAAAAAAGAGAGCACTCATATCAGTATACCACAAGCTTTCACAGGCACAGATTTTGAAAAAATAAAACACAGTGGTATCTCGCTAATCCAAACTAATAAAAACCGTGCTTGTTCGGATTAGCAAAAAGTTCGGATTAGCGAATTCCCCCCCCCCCCCCAACAGGCAACAATAACTAGCGTTTAAGACAAAAATAATCAGATTCTAATGGCACATCAATTTAATTCTGTAAATAAATGAATTAACTGATAGAAAAAAATGCTACTGTAATATAAAACTTAAAAAAATAGTACAGTACACAAGTTTATTTTAGTAAAATATTTAGTTTGTATTTACCTGTATTGTTGAGGATTCTGATTTAATAAAATTGCATAGTTCAGTACATAACTTAATTTGCATAAAAAAAATATCACTTTCTTGTACACAACACACAAAAAAAAGTTTCACAAAATAACACAAAAAAGATTTTTTTTTTATTTCTTTTTAAAAAAAGTCACAGATTTTCTTTTGCTTCTTGGAAGCTAAACTTTTTTCGTATGCTTCTTCTCGGAGCTGCATTAGCAATAAAATTTTGTGGAATGGTGTATCATTCTGCTTAGCATTCTATACACATATTAAAACTGTCAACTGCTTCTTCGTGTTTTACTTTTTTTTTTCTTCAAATTCTTTATCGTCATCATTGTCTGCTAATTCATTCTGTAGCGTCATATTTATAATTTAAGCATCTGATTTGATTTCGAATTCACTTTCGATTCATTTCAGCATTTGGATTTATATTTTTAACCAAATTATGCCCGTTTTGAATATCCGCTTTTTGTGTATCCCTATAGTTTTCTTCGTAAATTCTAGAAGGCCACGGTTTTTTCCATGATGCTCAACAGCGGTGATTCATGCCGACAATATAGTACATACTGTACAATATAAAAAAGCAAACGTGAACACACAATAAATCAAAATAGGCCTGCAGTGTAGCCATACAATCGACAGTATGAAAAAAAATATATACTGTATTGTAATAATAATAAAATAAATAATAATAGTTAAAATAATAATTATTAAATAAAAATAATAGCACACAAAATAATAATACGTAATAAATAAAACTTTTTTTTCTTTCAAACCGCAGTTCGGATTAGCGAGATACTACTGTAAAGTAAATAAATAAAAAAAATTAGTATATCACCATCACATATAGCCTCATGAAAATTATGTTAATTGGAGCCCATACTTTTTTTTTCAAACTTAGTCTTATAACAAGACTTTAATTTATAGTGTAACCAAGTGGAAAATTTCAACATCTGTCTCTAATCCAGAGTATTTTAGTAGAAGGTGTGACACCTTTCGGCTACTTGCATATGGTGATATGACTTCTGCATTACTTCAACCTTAGTATCACTTCTGAGTCTGGCTCCCACTGATGAGACCTTAATAAAGGTTGAAACTGGTCTGAGTATATTGTATAGCATTATACATGTTTGTAAGGATATGTGCTTTGCATTACGGGATACTAAGGCAAATGATGTGTAGTCATTATCCTCTATATACAAGTTGCCCTGTCCTGAAAATACTTCAGGTGCAAACTTTGTTTACTTACACTTGGATAATGGATTAAAACAAGAATATAATTTCTTGGCAAAGACTGCTTAAGTCTTTGCCAAGAAATTATATAACAAAAAAAGTATAACCAAGTGGAAAAACTTTCAACATATAACTGTTTCTTTGAATGAAATTCATTGTTGAGTGCACCAGAAGCATTTGCAAATTTATAAAATTGCATAAAAATATACTTTTTGTACAATTTTCTTTTCTTTTGAATTACAAAACTGAATTAAAAGTGCTAGAGCATCATAAATCAGTTGGCCAAGCAACCTTTCTTTATCTTGCCAGAATAGTGAAAGTTTGCATTATATAGTGTTAAATTGGAACAAAAAATCTCACCTATAATTTTCTCAGATGAAAAGTTTGAAGGGTGTGTTGCTGTTACATCATATGTTATTTATATATATATATATATATATATATATATATATATATATTTATAATTAATGATATTTATGCTTTTTATGATATTTAAGATATTTTTATGATATTTTATGATATTTAAGTTTCTCTGTTTTCACTTCAAGAGTCTCGTGTTTTGCTTAAGCAGTCTTTTGGAATATTTGCAAGTTAGAGAAGACATATATAGCCTTGGACATCTTAGCTACATTGTAGGAAATCAATTAGAAAATCTTTTACATACCAAGACAAGAAGAAAGGTACAGTATTCTAACAACTTTTTCACTTGTTTTTCCTTTTGATTTTTTACCTGTAATATTTTTATTTAATAATTCATGACAGATTTTTTTTAATGGGTGAAACACATTATTATAATTATTAGATTATTGCATTGAGCAGATTTTAGAAACAACAACAAAAAAAAAAACTGGTTACTTTTGTTTATTTTGTTTTGTTCAAGTATTATCAAGATAATATTTGGAAAAATAGCAATGATAAAAAAAAAAAATTTATAATACCTGATAAAACAAATCTCACAATAAGGTATTACCAATATGTTCATTTAAGAGAATCAAATGATAACTTGAGTGGAGAATGAAAGCCTGTAGATCTGATATGGCCACAGAGAAAATCACTAATGAGTGAATAAAAACAAAGAAGACTTTCTGGGCTCCATCACATTCTCACTTATCAGCAAACTCTGTTTGCTTGCTTAGGTGATTTGGCCATTTGAATTATGATTGCCCATCATTTAGAAATGCTTAACAAATTAGAAACATTTCACAATTTATACATAACCAACATCGTTGTGTGCTTCTTCAGTCTATGGACTGGTTGGCTGTAGCACACTGTTCCTGCCATTTGTTCCTCTCTTTGATTCTCTTTATTTCTCCATATCTTCTTGTTCCTGAATCTTCACATAATTGTTTGATGAAGTTCATTTTTGGTCTTTCCCTCATTCTTTTACCTAGGATTTTCCCTTCTATTACTGTTTTGAAGAAATTGTTTTGCCTTAGCAGGTGTCCTATCCATTTGAGTCGCCTCTTCTTTATGGTTTCCAATATATTTCTTTCTTCACCAGCTTCTTTGAGAACTTTGTTGTTGCTTTTCTTTTCTTTTCAAGTCCCTTTCATTAATTTTTTCTAGCACCACATCTTGAAGGACTTTAAGTATTTCTGATCTTGTTTAAAAAGTGTCCAGGTTTCCGACACATATAATGCAACTGGCCAGACAAGAGTCTTTACTAGTTTTTTTCTTAATTTGATGTCAATTTGCTTTGATGTGAGTATGTGATATTTATTAAAATTCTTTTTTTTTTTTTCCTTTTTTTTTTTTTTTTTTGCCTATGCAATTCATGATTTCACTTCTTTTGTGCAACGTGCATATTCTGTGACCAATTGTCCTAAGTATTGAAAGGAAGTTACTTGTTTAATGGGTTCTGTTCTATTCTGATGTTCACAGCATGCAGTTTCTTTCCTATTATCATTGCTTTTGTTTTTGTGACGTTTATTCTCATGCCACATTCAGATGTCTTGTTATTTATTCCTTTCATCGTTTTCTCCAGTCCGTTAGAGCAAATTGCTATTATTGCTTGGTCATCTGCAAATTTAGTAACATTTAATCTTTTGCCATTTATCACAATTCTATACTCTTTATTTAAAGCTTCCCTCATTATTTTGTCTGCAACTGTTAAAAAGGATTTGGGTGAGTAGACATCCTTGTCTTGCACCTCTCTCAATTTTAGCTGGTTCTGACCATCCCTCTTGCAGAGATGCTACTGCTGTTTGATGTATATACATTTTTTTTTTTTTTTTATGTTAGGCTTATTCATGAGAGGTTGGTTGATCAACATATAGTACCAAATATGGGTAGTGGGTTGGGAAAGGAGAAACTTGTTTACATTTGATTTAAAAGTCTGTATATTGTATTCCTTGGGAAATACATCAGTGGGAAGACTTCCACAATACAGCAGTGGCAGGGATGGAGGAGGAGGAGGAGGAAAAGAAACTTGTTCTATGGGTTTCAAGGTGTACTGTGAAAGGATGTTTGGCGGCAGCTGTACGTGTTCCAATGGGCTTAGTGCAGAGACCAAATGTGTCTTGAAAGTGAACAGAGTAAGTTGGTTACAGATGGGTCATTTATCAATCTAATTACTTTCTCTGTATTGAGTCAAGCATTTTGAGGGAGCTTTTAGGAGCTCCACTCCAAATGTGAGAGCAGTATTCTATAGCTGGGCAGATTTGTGATTTGTATAAAGGTTAATGTTTAGAGGCAAAGTAACATCTTGAGCGAAAGATAAATCTTAGTTTTTTGGAAGCTGAGGATGCAATGGTTGTGATGTGTTTATGCTAGGAGAGGCCTGATGTCAGGGTAATTCCAAGAAGAGAAATCTCATCTTGTCTGGAAATTTGAGTGTTATCAAAAATAAAACTGGGGGAAAATTGTTCTTTTTTGTGAAAAATAAGACAGAACTGGGTTTTAGTAGCATTGAATTTGACGAAGTTATCTGAGTCCCATTGGAGGATGGCTTGAAGGTCAGAATTGAGGGAAATGGTGGTTGATGTTTTGTAGGTTGAAGAGAGTTGTGTAAAGTAAGGTTTGTCAAATGAAAGGGAGAAGTGCGATGTGTTGTCATCTGCAAAACTGTATTGGGTTGGAGGTAACTGAAGTAGATCATTGATATACAGAAGAGGGTTGGTGAGAGAACAGAACCTTGTGGAATCCCAGCATTAGTTGGATGGTGAGAAGATAAGGAACCATCTGCCATCACACATAGTGTGCATCCAGAACAGAAATCTGGCAATTTGGACTGTCCCAGCTGAAGCCCTGGGACAGTCCAAATGATAGGGGTTTGCTTAGTAAGCCTTTGTGCCAGACCCATTCAAAAGCTTTAGAGATATCAAGTGCAACCACTTGAGATTTGCTAAATTTCTCTATGTCATTTGTCCAGAGATGAATGATCGGCAGCAGCAGAATCTGTACTGGTGGTCGCTTAATAGCTGAGTGCCTTCAAGGTAGTGTAGGGGTTGAGAATTGATGGTTTTCTCCATCACTTGAGATATGACTGAGGTGAGTCAGAGGATGGTAATTAGATAGCAGTGATTTGTCGCCCTTCTTAGGAGTGGGTTGAATATAGACCAGATTCCAGGCTTTGGGATAGATATTAGTGGAGTAAGAGAGTTTAGTCTTTTTAGGAATGAGTTCCATCAGAGAGCTTCAAAAGTCTTCTGGCCATATTCCTTTTTCAAAAATATAGCAATCAGTTGGTATACCTTGTCTTTTACCTGTTCACTTTCTTCCTTAATTAGTTTGATTGGTATTCTATCCGTGCCTGGTGCCTACCTTAGTCATTGCAATGGCTGTGAATGCATTCTCGAATTCATCACGAATAACTTGCATTATATTATTTATGAGTTTGTCTTTCTTTTCTGGCAATTGGAGTGGTTTTGTTTCTTGATACAGTTCTTGTACATATTCTTGCCATCTTTTCTTCTTTATCGGGGGTCTGTTATTGGGTTTCCCTGTTTGTCATTTATCACAAAAGTGGTTATACTTCTGTGTTTGTGTGTAATATACTTTATCTTCCTATATATCACTTCTTCCTAGTTTCTCTATTTCTTCTATTTCCTTGCATAGATCATTCCATCAGTTTCTTCACCTTCTCTGCCGACTTCATTTTTGGGATTTTTATACATCATTTGTCCTGCTGTTGTGTTAATATATATATATATATATATTTTTTTTTTTTTTTCTTTCTTCCATTTTACTTAATATTTTAGTGGTAATCCATGGCTTTTTCAGTTCTTGTGATTTTTTTCCTATGTATTCTTCTGCTGCTCCATTTGTTATTGTTTTGTTGTGTCTTTCCAGAGTTTGTCAGTATCTGTAGTTCCCAGTTCTTTTTCTTGTTTAAATTTGTTTATCTGTTTGTCTGTGCAATCTTTTAATCTTTGTTTGATTTCCTTTTCTTTTAAAATTTCTAAATTTCATTTCTTTCTTTCTTTCTAGCTTTGAGCTTTTTTTGGGGGAGGGGCTTCCATTTTAGTTGGCTTTTCCTCATTACTAGGTTGTGATCAAATCCTATATCTGCTCCTGGAAAAACTGTAGCTTTCTTAAATTGGTTCTTTTACCACACATTTTACAATGATGATTTACGATTTGAAATATTTTTTGTTCTCTTGAACTCTTCCAAGTGTATCTTCTTCTCTTGGGGGGCTTCAAAACAGGTGTTAGTAATTATAAGGTTTTCTTGTTTCCAGAAGTCATTAGTCTTTTTCCAAGGCCAAATTTTCCACTGATGTCAGGTGTTTCTGTTTCTCCAACTGTGGCATTCCAGTCTACAATTATCACTACATTTTCTTTTGTTTTTGCCTTTCCCAATAGTCCTTCGATTTGTTTGTAGATTGCTTCCACTTCATCTTCATTGTGTCCCGATGTTGGCATATCATTATCAAATTCCTCCCATGTACCCTCAAGGGGTGTACAGGATATGATAGTACTAGATGAAAAATATACATAATTACCAACTTCCTATCTACAATTTTCCTCTAAATCAGTCTGTTACTTGTCAAGACTCCAACATTATCAGATCTTATATTTCTATCGTCTAAGGCACTTTGTACCATAATCAATCCATCTATATCTTGGTCTTCCTCTGGGTGGTTTTCCTGCCAACCTGGCGGAGAACTTGTTTTGCTAATCTTTCCTCACCCATTTCTGTTTAAGTGACCATACCACCTGAGATTAGCTCTGCTAATGCATTCCTGGATGCTGACAAGGGCAAGCTCTTTCCTAATAACCACATTTTTAATTTGATATTGTCATTGATGCCATCTGTTCGTGCCACTAATCTTTCTCAGGACTCTCGTATCTCTAGTCTTTGGTTAAGTGCTTTACTTCTGACCCAGCTCTCAGATCCATAAGTTAAAACTGGTTTGAACACTGTCTTATATACACTAATTCAGTGTTCTGACTAATTTCTCTCTTATTCCATATGAATTTATTCAATTGACTTCCTACCATACCAGGTTTCTTGATTCTGTTGTCTATTTCCATATGTAATTTACCATCTTCACTAAAAATCATGCCTAAGTAGCTGAAATGTTTTACTTGTTCCACAGGTTCTCCATTCACAACACAGTTGACATTTTCAATGATTCTGCCTATTTTCATTGTCTTTGTCTTTTTATTGCTGACCTTCATACCATATCTATTACAACAGTTATTCAATTTACTAAGGGAATCTTGCAGACTTGTAGCGAATTTATTTAGAAGTATAACATCATCCTCATAAAGCACAGATTAACAGCTCCAATTTTGATGTCATGTTTAATACCACTTTCCTTCATAATGTGATCCATATAGATAATGAATAAGAGAGGGGATAATGTACATCCTTGTCTCACACCAGATTTAACATTAAACCATTTTCCTGTACTTCCTTCAATTCTCACTGCTGACTTACAACTCAAATAAAGACTAAGTATTGCTTGATATAATGCCCCATTGACACCATATAACCGTAGCGTATTGAATAGCTTCTCTCTTGGAACCTTGTCATATGCCTTTTCCAAATCGACAAAACTTAAATATAGATCTTTATTGTATTCCCATGATTTTCTCCGCTATTTGTCGTAAAGTGAAGATCTGATCCTGACAGCCTCTATTTGCCCTGAATCCAGCTTGTTCTTCACCAAGCTTTTCTTCCACAATTCTTCTCAACCATTTCTCAAGTGTACTTCATATATCTTACCAGGAATACTCAGTAGGGAAATACTTCTGTAATTGTCACATTCAGTTTTATTTCCCTTTTTATATATGGGTACTATGAGAGCTCTACTCCAATCATTGGGAATTTGTACCTATCTCCACGCCTTCTGAACTATGCAGTGCAGCCACTGTAAGACTTTTATACCACCATACTTAAGTATTTCTGGTCGAATATTATTATCATTATTCCTGATACCTCCAAGGATTCCGAAGACTCATCGCGGGAGGACACCTACAACTGTCTCAACCACTACACCATACCTCTACTAATATCATCTACTCCTGCTGCTTTTCCACATTTAAAGCCTTTGATGACTTTTTCTGCTTCAAGTATGGATATGTATTCCTGACTGCATGCCTGGTCAGTGTTTTTTACCACTGTGCTATCATCAGTGCTTGTTTCATTTAGTAATTTTTCTAAGTAATTACTCCATACTTCAAGGATATCTTTTTCTCCTGTTTTCATTTCATTTTTATCATCTCTAATTCCTTTTACAGCACTCTGAAATTGAGAAGCTCCATTTCTGAGCTTCTTCAACAACCTCCAGAATATTTTGCTACCTTCTTGATATTTATTTTCTATGTTCTTGCCAAAGTCCTCCCATGACTTTTGTTTAGCTAATTTTACACAGTGTTTAGCTTTCTTACATTTGTCTGTATTCTCTAAGAGCACAAGGTGACTTATTGCCAGGAATTTTTGATATGCTTTCTTCTTTTCCTTCACTGCTTCTTTAACTTCCTGTGTCCACCATGGAGTTCTGATTTTTCTATCCTTGCAGACAACCTCACCACATGCCTCTCTGGCTGAATAAATCGGGGTTTTCTTCAAGGCTTGCCATTGAAATTTGAAGGTTTGGTTCCTGTTTTCAAACTCTCTCATTTTTTCTTCAATAATCTTTGTGTATTTTAGTCTACAGTTCACATCTGAGAGCTGCTCAACTTTTATTCACTTTAAAACTTTCTTACATGTTATTCTTCTCAATATATTAATAATAATATGAAATATAATTTTATCCTACTCAAGACTAAATAGTGATCACTTCCGATTTCAAATCCTCTGTACACTGTGGTGTCCTGCACAAGGGAGAAAACATCACTATCAACAATAGCTTAGTCACTGAGACTTTTCTTATTCCTTGCCTCTTCTCTCCATGTGAATTTGTACACATTTTTATGTTGGAACATGGTGTTAGTAATAACCAGTCCATGTCCTGAGCAGAATAATGGCAAATACCCAAATACCTTACGGTGATTCTACTGGACCTTGCCAAGGCCTTTGACAGGATTCCACATGGAATTCTAATCAGTAAATTGCAGCATATGGGAATGGACATAGGGTTGGTGTGATGGGTAGGAGAGTGGTTGACGGAGAGATATCAGAGAGTGGTTTACTCGGGAGTAGAGTCCACAAGACGGCCTGTGACTAGTGGTGTGCCACAAGGATCTGTTCTTAGACCACTGCTGTTTAATTTGTTCATAAATGATATAGGAAATGATCTGAGAGGAACAGTTCATTTGTTTGCGGATGATGCGAAGTTGGGTAGGGCAATAGTGAATGCAGATGACGTCAAAATTTTGCAGGATGATTTGGATAGATTGGAGGTCTGGGCTAAGGAGAATGGATGTCAGTTTAATGTGACAAAATGTAAGGTTATGCATTTTGGGGTGAAAAGATTGGCGGCAGTTTACTGCATTGGTGGAACCGTGCTCCAGGAAATTGATGAGGCACGAGATTTAGGAGTGTTGGTAGATAAGGAATTGAAATTTAGGGGACACATTGCAAAAGTAACCAAAACAGCTCATCAAATCACTTGGTTGCTGAAGAATACGATGACAAGCAGGTTATTGTTCCTCTGTATCGAGCCTTGATAAGACCCCATCTAGACTACTGTGCTCAGATTTGGTCACCTAGGTTTCTTCTTGATGGGGAGGAGGTGGAGAGGATCCAGAGGCGAGTGACCAAGATGATAGCAGGTCTGTGGAATGAACCGTATGAGAACAGGTTGAGGATTTGTGGGTTGCAAAAATTGGTTGATAGGCGGAGGAGGGGAGATATGATTGAGACATTCAAATTACTGAAGGGTTTCTATAAAATTGATTCAGAAGATATTTTTGAGAACAGGGCTGGTTGTGGGAGGACTAGGGGACATCCATGGAAACTGGGCAAAAGTGTGGTTAGTAAAGGTGTTAGAGCTGGGTTCTTTACTTTTAGAGTAGTGAATGAGTGGAATGCGCTCCCTGAGTCTGTGGTGGATGCTGTGACAGTGAATGAGTTTAAGGCGAGGTATGATAGATACTGTATGAATGTCAAATAGTTGTGATGAATATGATTTGGGGCCTCCCTCGATGAGTCCAATGACTCCCTGGAGTTGCCCGTAATAATAATAATAATAATAATATGAAATATAATTTTATCCTACTCAAGACTAAATAGTGATCACTTCCGATTTCAAATCCTCTGTACACTGTGGTGTCCTGCACAAGGGAGAAAACATCACTATCAACAATAGCTTAGTCACTGAGACTTTTCTTATTCCTTGCCTCTTCTCTCCATGTGAATTTGTACACATTTTTATGTTGGAACATGGTGTTAGTAATAACCAGTCCATGTACTGAGCAGAATAATGGCAAATACCCAACAGGCTATGTGTCCCCAATCGAGGTTCTTTTATCATACACGCAGCTCATCATACTGTGCTTTAAACACACTCAAATTCTCTGCAGACACCACATTCTCAGGCAAGGCATTCCAATCGTTCACTACTCTCATGAAAAAACCCTGCTTCTCACTCGCCTACTCATACCCTCTTTATACTGTTTCCAGGGTGACCTCTGGTTCTCCCCTGATCTCCCACTATTCTCTGTAGAACTTCTCCACCATTGATCTTATGACAACCCCTTACCAACTTGTCGGTCTCTATCAAATCTCCCCTCTTCCTCCTCCTGTCTGGTGGACACTTGCAGAGTCCACCAGACTCTACAAGTTACCTCTTCTCAATCTTTCCTCATACTCGACATTCCAGAGGTTAGAAACTACTTTAGTTAATTGCTTCATCCTTCTGAAAACCAGGTGACCAAATATGTGCACAGTAGTCCATGTGTGGCTTAATCAAAGGCTTATACAACTGAACAAGAATCTCACTACTTCTACAAGTCAGTGTCCTGCACATCATTTCCAGGAACCTTTGTGTTGTCTTCACAATTTTGGCTATGTGTCCCCTAAATTTCAGATCCTTATCCACTATCACCCCCAGATCTCTTATTTCCCCCGACAATATATCCTCACCAAGCATATATTCTGCATCCCATTTTTGTTTTCCAAAATTTTTCAAACCTTACATTTTGCAACATTGAACTAACATTCCCCATTCCCATGCCCAATCACTCAATTTATTCAAGTTTTCTTGTAAGGCCACAACATCTTCTCTACTCTTCATGGTTCATCCCAACTTTGTATCCTATGCAAACAATTGAATATCTCCATCCAAATCTTCACCACTATCATTAATATACAAGTTAAACAGCAATGGCCCTGAAACCTTAAACCCCTAAGACTAGTAGTGTGCCTGAGGCACACCACTAGTAACTTTCCATTTCCTGGATATCGTTCACCCCCATACACAACTTGTTGATACCTATCAGATAGCCAGTCTCCAGTCCAATGCACCAATCTAATATCCAACCGCATCTGCTCTAATTTGACTGTCAACTTATCATGTTGTAATCTATCAAAAGCCTTTGCGAAATCTAAGTATATTACTGTGTATCTTCTCCTCTGTCCATGGAAGCAGTCACCTTATTGTAATAAGTAAGTAGATTTATGTTTCAGTAAGGATTTATGTTTCATTCTAGGTTAGAATCATTTCTGTACTTCATTTGGACTAGGTGTTTGGATCAAGAAAACAAAACAACAGCAACAAAAAATATTTTGTCTACTTTTTTAGTCATTGAACTAGCCCCATATAAATAACACTATTTTTTCCGGGTTCCATTGATCCTTGAACTGTTGTTTATCGTATTGATTGTTTACAAATTACGATCCTGACATAACATTTTACCACATGGATAGTTTTTTAAAATTTGAAATGATGCACTAGTTGCTCTCCATCCTTTTCTTTGGACTAAGTGAAGACATGGCAATGCTGTTGTCAAGAGTGATGCTTCTTCATGAACGGTTACGAGCATCTTACTTTTGAGCTTTTCTTCATTGCAAGACGTGTGCTTCATAGTTTTCTTCACTACCCTGGTTTAGCCATTTATGAATTAATTTGTTCCTGTGTTTATTACTGTACTTAATTATATTTTATTCCTGTTATTGTTTTATTTATTTTATTATCTTTGGACCATGTCCCAACCTGCAAAGCAAGTAAGAACTGTGCACAAGTGATTGAAAATAGTAGAGAAGAATCCTAGAGAGAAACATGTCGACATTGCCAAACATCATGGATTGGTTCGAAGCACACTAAATTCCATATTCTCGAAGAAGGATGAAATCCGAGAGCAGATAGAAAAATGTGGTAATGCCAGTAGAAAGAGGAAAACAAATAAGAAGTTGACATTTGGCTAGTTGGAATCATGTTATATCTGCAGGCATAAGTGTAGAATATTCCAGTTGATGGAACCATTCTTTGTGAAAAGGTGAAGATTGCAACACAGCTGAACATAGCAAATTTCACTATATCCAACAGTTTGATAATGTAGTTTAAGGATATGGCCAAGTATACAAGAAGTTAGCTAGAAAAAATGCTGTAGTAGAACAGTGAAAGCATTATTACATGGAAAGAATGCCACCTTTGTTTGGAAGGCTATGAACCATGTGATATTTCAATGCAGATGAGATGGAGGTCTTCTACAACATGCTTTCTGATAGAACCTTGGCTATCAAAGGAGAGTAGAAGTGACAAATAAGCTGGTTGTTATTGGAAAATCTCCAAAACCATGATGTTTCAAAAATATAAAAAAATTACCTGCTAATTACCACATGAACAATAAAATGTAGATGACAGTAAACATTTTTTCCTCGTTTCTGCATTCATTAGATCCAAGTAT
Organism: Typopeltis vanoorti; assembly: GCF_054136105.1. Classification (NCBI taxonomy): domain Eukaryota; kingdom Metazoa; phylum Arthropoda; class Arachnida; order Uropygi; family Thelyphonidae; genus Typopeltis; species Typopeltis vanoorti. Next base: position 191,058,284 of record NC_143549.1, on the reverse strand, counting down.
GGATCTAATGGGTGCACAAAACAGGAACATTCTCTTCTTTGGACAGATGTGCTGCACATCCAAAAGATACATCATTTCTAAGAAATGTAAGTTGTATGGTACTCACTAAATTGTACAATTGAGCTCTCCCCCTTTCCCCCCGGGTGGGGAGAGCTCAATTGTACAATTTTATAAATTATCCCTAAATTTTATAAATTTAGGGATAAAATGTAACAGCTTTATAGGAAATGCCTCGTACAAAGCTGTTTGCTTAATGGATGCAGGTAAAGATACCAAAAAGAAGATATTGGAACAATGTGCTATAGTGTTGCATCCTGCAATAAGTAACCCAGCAGACAATAAAAAATTTTTATCAGAAAGCTGGTTATGTGCAGGGACAATCTTCAGGTAGTAGTGACATATTGACCAATAATGATAAAGATTTCAGCAAAGACTGGGAAAAGTTCAGTGGTATGAACAAAGATAAATTTAAGGACTATGTCTCTGTGGACTGCCACATAGGAACCACTGGTTTAAAAACAGTGCAGGAACTGTATGAGAGCTTTAGGATGTGTTGGAAGTATGGAGGTGGAAGAAGGGGTCTGAAGTTGTGGTCAAAGTGTTGGAGAAGTTAGTGAGGACAAGGTTTCAGAACTGGGTTGACAGCAGTAGAATTCTCTTTAACAGACAGCATGAGTTTGCTAAAGGAAGATCATGTTTTATTATTATTATCTGACACCTCCAGGGAGTCCAAAGACTCATCAAGGGAGGGCACCCTATTCTACAACTACAATCAACCTCCACTATACCAATGCCATCTACTGCCCACCACCACTAGTATTTTCACAGACAATCACAAACATCCATCCCCATGGTGGGATTTGAATCCACAGCCTTTTGGCTGGAGAGCAGATATGCTAACTACTCAACTAACTAGGCTGGCAATCTGCTTAGTTGTAAATAGTTGTTGTTGGATTCTGAATGAGGAGAATTGGAAATTATTAATACTTCATTCAGAATCCAACATAATCAGCCATTCCCTAAGCCAAAATTGCTCATCAGACTAATAATCTTTTATTAATAGTATGCTATTCATATGATTTCTTTCAAGTTATGTTTATTAATATTTATTTGTTCATTTATTATTTTAATATGAAGTACAGTTGTGAAAATTGTGTATTGAAAATCACTTATTATTATGAAATTGATATTGCTAAAACAGAGATAAAAACTGTAAAATATGTTATCTTTTTATGTTATTAGTAAAATGTAATGTGTCCAAGAAATTCTTCAAAATTAGACTTGATTGGTTGCTGTGAGAAATTATGTTACTTTTAGCCAGCACGTGGCTTATCGTGAGTTACTGTACAGTATGCAAGAAACCAGTTCGGTATCAACAAAACCAGTGAGAACCAGATTTTTGCAGGAAAGGTGGGTAGGATGTCATGAGTAGTACTTAAAAAAAGAAGTGACACAAAAAAGAGAAGATAAATAACCTGGGGCAGAATGGAATAGGAAGAACTGGGCGCCGCTCTGTATTTTGACTTATCTTTCTTTGAGCTCTTATTCTTTTATAAATTCCTATCGCCTTTCAGAAGGATAGCATTGGATGAAAGGATAATAAGAATGAGCAAGAAATATTGAAAGTTAGGCAGTTACGAGCAAGAAGATAAATTCTCCCAAGTTAATTAATCAGTTACTGAAACCCAGGATTCTATAATATTTGTGTGTTCTCAAAGTGAAAGTATTCAAGAACCAAGGAGAGTTTCCAGGACTCTTGATAATGAGGAAGCTATACTGTCTATACTGGTAAGGATATCTTTTCTATGCCCCATGTGAAGTAGCGAAACTTGTTTCTAGAGAATATGATATAGTTCATATTGCTGAAATTAACAGTTCGAGATTGAATGTATGATACAGTGAAACATTTCCTCGTAAACATAATATATGAAATATCTCTGAATTAATAGTTCAAGATTGAATGTGTGATATAAAGAAGCCTGTTACGAGAGAATGCAATGTAAATTTGAGACTGAATTTCCTGAGAACCATTGTGTTAGATTGATAAACTTAAAGGTTGCTTAATGAATGTCTGATGACTTGTGCATTGTGATTGTTCTGAATAGTTAAACTGAATCAATATTTGAAGTAATTGAACGATAGCTTGGTTCAGAGTGAAATTGTATTTGGAATCTTGGATAATAAGAAGAGTAGAATTTATATACTTAAATTCTAATCATAAATGATATACTCAACTGAGTGAATTACTAATGTCTTAAAGAGAACTTATTCATTCTTAAATTGTATTATCCCTACTAGAAATTATTGTTTTAATGTAAATTTATGTGTTAAAGCATTTAATAATTTTTTGAGTTGAATCTTGTGTTTGCCTGATTTCTTTCATTGCACCGCTCATTAAAATAGTTCGAATCTTAGCAGGAACCCTATATATATATAATAAGGAGAATTTCGGCCTGAATTAAGTTAATAATAATATTGTGCTAGCTGATGGTTGATTTCACAATGTTGCTTATGAAATTAGAACATAGAGTGACACAGTCAAAAACATAAATTTTCTCTGTGTTCGAATGTGGAGTTAGTCAACAATTAGAATATACATCGGAGTAGAACGTAGGATCCAACATTGTGTTTTAGCAATATGCTTACTGATTTATAACAAGGTGACAAATATATTGTACAAGGTTTCCATTCATTTTAGAAATTATGGACTTTACAACTGTGTTATAAATAACTATTTTAATTTCCCTAATAACTATTTTAATTTTAATTTTGACCTTCATATTAAGGTCATCTGGAGTATATACAAATATACAAGGACAAGCTGAGTTACATTTCACACAGTAAGCGAAAGAAACAAGTGAAAAAAATAATAAAAAATAAAATAAATAAAAAAACTGATGAAATTACAAATTAATTAATTATTTAGATTAATTAATAAATTCTATTTAAGATAAATAGAATTTAGCTTTGATGTAGCTTCTAAATAATTAATTTGTAATTTTATCTGTTTTATTTATTTATTTATTTTATTATTTTTTTTTTTCACTAGAGGTCATGCCTGTAGAATAACCAGTGATCAGATCATTTGTTTCTTTAGCTTACTGTGTATAATTTAAGCCTTGTCCTTGTATATTTGTATATACTCCAGATGATGACCTTAATATGAAGGTAGAAATGTCGGGAAATTAAATTAGTTATTTATAACATGTAAGGTCTATAATTTCTAAAATGAATGCTGATCACTGTGCAATACTAAAAGAAAGGATATTGTACAAGGGGAATGCATGTACAGTAGTATATATTGATTTTGCAAAGCCTTTTGATATTTTACCACATGATAATCTGGTAAGTAGTTAAATTGGAACAGATGGGGTTGGATTAGATTAGTGCACTGATTGAAGATTGACTGTCTGATAACTATCAGTAGGTTGTGTATAGGGAATAGTGTCCCAGAAAAAGAAAGTCACTATAGGTGTGCCCCAGAGGTCAGATTATGCAAAGTTGGGGAATATTATGAGACAAAACTACAACATCTAGAACAGATGTTGTAGTTTTGTAAGAGGACCTAAATAGACTGTCTGAATGGGTGAGTGTGTGAGGATGTCAATTTAATGTCGCATAGTTAAGGTTTTAAAGTTTGAGAAGCAAAGATAGGATGCAGAGTATAGGATTGGTGAGGATATTTTAGAATAGATGGAGGAGATGAAAGATGTAGGAGTGATGGTGGATAGGAACTTGAAATTTGGATGGCATTTTGCTAAAATTGTGAGGACAACACAGCAGATTATGAGAATGATCTGTTGTGTTGTCCTCATAATTTTATGTGATGTGTAGAAGTAAGAATGTTTTGATTCCATTGTACAAGGCTTTTATCAGACCACATATGGATTACTGCACACAGATTTGTTCACCTGATTTTCAAAATGATGATGAGATGTTGGTGAGGGATTCAGAGACAATTGACTAAGTTGGTTTCTGGTCTTCTGAATGTGAATATGAGGACAGATTGAGAGAATGTAAATTACAGAGCATAGTGAATAGAAGGATGAAGGAAAATATGATTGAGATGCAAAAGCTGGTAAGGGATAATTACCAGATTAACATTGGATAAGGTTTTTCATAGAACATCTGGAGATGGGGAGAACGAGAGGGCATCCCTAGAAGTTGTATACACAGTGTGCCTATTAAGTAATAAGATTGATTTTTTACAGGACAGCCCTTTGAATTAAAGTAACAAACATGTTTATAGTTTTGACTACCAGAGTGTGTTATAATCGCAGGTGCAACTTTCGAGTCGGGTGATGCAGCAGTTTACACGTGCAACCATTAAGTAAGAGTGTGTGAGTGGAGCATATCAGAAGTTGTGTCATAGAGCAAAGAGCTGGGATAAAATTTTACTGTAAATTAGGAAAAACTGCTACAGAAGTGTACTAACACCTAAAAAAAAGTTTATGACAATGACTGAGCCATCCACAGGTGTTCCATTGGTTTTTCAATGTTTAAAGAGGGGATGGAGACACTGGAGGATGAACCATGCTGTGGATGGCCAGTTTCTGCACAGCAAATGAAAAAGTTGTGAAAGCTAGGTAAATTATTGTCCACGACAGGTGAATAACCACTGGACTACTCGTTGTACATCTTGATTTCGATATGGAAATGGCAAATTAATCTTAGAAAGCGATTTGCACAAGAGGAAGATTTGTTCGAGGTTTGTGCCCCACATGTTGACACACAAACAGAGAGAGCACCGGGTTCCATGTTTTTAAAATTTCATCCATGTAGTTGATCAAGATCATGATGTGTTGCAAAGAATTGTCACTGGTGATGAAAGTTGGTGTTTTCAGTTTGATCTGGAAACAAAATGCCAGAGCACACAATGTCTTCTCCTTGGTAAAAGAAAGTCCAGTTGCAAAAATCACATGTCAAGACAATTGTCATTATTTATTTATTTTTATTTATTTATCATTATTTTTTTGATGCTGCTGGAATTATCTACTTCAAATTTGTTCCTGAGGACATCACACTAAACCATCAGTATTATTTTGGAGTAATGCAACATCCATATTCCCACGTGATGTTTCAGGAAAGAACTGTTCCACCACAACAGTTGGTTTCTATTGTATGACAATGCACCTGCACACTGTGTACTGCCTCTGAAGCAGTTTCTAGCATCAAAGTCAATCCATGTGATCGAATATTTCCCTCCCTCCCAATCGCCAGATTTTGTTCTCACAGATTTTTTCTCTTCCCAAAGATGAAGTATCCGATGTAGTTTGACCCAGAGACTGAAGGAGGTTCCTGTTCAGGATTTTGATTTTCACCATACCTTTGAACACTTGTATGACAGATGTAAACATTTTTTCTGTGCAGAAACTGGCCATCCACAGCGTGGTTCATTCTCCAGGGTCTCCCTGCCCTCTTTAAAACAATTCTAAATATAGTTCTTTGTTTTGATATAATAATTGTTGTCTCATTACTTAATGGCACACTGTGTAAGTTGGGAATGAGGAGTAAATTTTTTGCATGGAGAATGGTGGGTGATTGGAATACATTGTCTTAGAGTATGGTGAATGTGTGCAAGTTCATTTTCTCCCTCTTGTGTTTCCCAAGAAATATAATACACAGGTTTTCAAATCAAATGTACACACTTTTTTCCCCATCCACAGTACTGACACACTGTAGGTTGACCTCTGTATGGATTAGCATTAAAAATAATAATAATAATAAAGGTCGCTCTGCAGGGCTGGATATCACACTCAAAAAAATCTTCCCCACTATCATTAATATATAATTTAAATAACAGTGAACCAAGTACATTATCTTGTGATAAACCATTGGTCATCCTACTCTCATAGGCTCAGTAAAACCATACATCACTTTCTAATCAGCCAATCACCAATCCATGTCACAAATTCGTTTTTTTAAATCCATGCCATTAAGTTTGTATAACATCCTCAATTTGAAATCCTCTCATATGCCTTGGAAAAATCCAGATGTATTGTGAGACATATTCATTCTTCTCATTCAACTCTGCTTCCTCTATTATAGAACATGAGCAGATAGCTAAAGTAAGACTTATCTTTAACAAAAGGCATTTATTTTCATTAATGAAATAAAGAGCCAAAAGGCTTCACTTCAGTGATGTTAAAATTATTTAAATTAAAGGGATATTTAATCCCACATTATTTCAAAACCGAATAACCCAAAGAAACACAATTATTGTACCACCCAGGTGTTTGCTCACGCTTAGACTTGCCAAACTTTTATAGTTTGCTATATTCGGCATGAAACTCTTTGATTTCTATCTTAGAGTTTATTCGGCTTTGAAATAATGTGGGATTAAATATCCCCTTGATTTAAATAATTTTAACATCGCCGAAGTGAAGCCTTTTGGCTCTTTTGGATGAATAACACTTACTTTTAGGTGTTATTCATCCATTTACCTTCCGTGTGATTAATTCTCCTAACTCTGGGGATGGAGTCATATATAATGAAATTTCCTTTAGAATTCATTGCCTCATATATAGGGTGTATATGGGTGTGTGTGTGTGTGTGTGTGTGTGTATATATATATATATATATATATATATATATATATATATATATATATATATATATATATATATATATATATATATATATATATTGCCTAATATTAATATAAGGCAATGTTATATTAATCGATATTAATATAAGCTATATTAATTCATATAGAATTAAATTTCCTTTAGGCACCCTTTAACTAATTCCCTTGCAGTGTCTCACCATATTGATTCCTGTTTCTTCTGTCATTAGTGTACACACACACACACACACACACACACGCACACACAACTGATTACTATGTGGATGAGTGTTAAGGGAACTCTTAAAATGTGACAGTTTTGAATACAAAACTAGAATTAAATCTTGAACCAGATCCCCTGCTGTTTATTGTTGTAAATTTATTTTGATAAAATAGTGCCTATGTAGCTCAGTGGAAGTGGTGTGTGCCATTCATGGCGCTAGACCACCCCAAGAAAAAGTGTCATAAGTTCTTTCTCCATGTATTGTGTTTCCCAAGAAATACAATACACAGAAACTCAGGCTTTTCATCCCATAAATGAAAATCTTGATTGTACATCTTGATTTCGATATGGAAATGGCAAATTAATCTTAGAAAGCGATTTGCACAAGAGGAAGATTTGTTCGAGGTTTGTGCCCCACATGTTGACACACAAACAGAGAGAGCACCGGGTTCCATGTTTTTAAAATTTCATCCATGTAGTTGATCAAGATCATGATGTGTTGCAAAGAATTATCACTGGTGATGAAAGTTGGTGTTTTCAGTTTGATCTGGAAACAAAATGCCAGAGCACACAATGTCTTCTCCTTGGTAAAAGAAAGTCCAGTTGCAAAAATCACATGTCAAGACAATTGTCATTATTTATTTATTTTTATTTATTTATCATTATTTTTTTGATGCTGCTGGAATTATCTACTTCAAATTTGTTCCTGAGGACATCACACTAAACCATCAGTATTATTTTGGAGTAATGCAACATCCATATTCCCACGTGATGTTTCAGGAAAGAACTGTTCCACCACAACAGTTGGTTTCTATTGTATGACAATGCACCTGCACACTGTGTACTGCCTCTGAAGCAGTTTCTAGCATCAAAGTCAATCCATGTGATCGAATATTTCCCTCCCTCCCAATCGCCAGATTTTGTTCTCACAGATTTTTTCTCTTCCCAAAGATGAAGTATCCGATGTAGTTTGACCCAGAGACTGAAGGAGGTTCCTGTTCAGGATTTTGATTTTCACCATACCTTTGAACACTTGTATGACAGATGTAAACATTTTTTCTGTGCAGAAACTGGCCATCCACAGCGTGGTTCATTCTCCAGGGTCTCCCTGCCCTCTTTAAAACAATTCTAAATATAGTTCTTTGTTTTGATATAATAATTGTTGTCTCATTACTTAATGGCACACTGTGTAAGTTGGGAATGAGGAGTAAATTTTTTGCATGGAGAATGGTGGGTGATTGGAATACATTGTCTTAGAGTATGGTGAATGTGTGCAAGTTCATTTTCTCCCTCTTGTGTTTCCCAAGAAATATAATACACAGGTTTTCAAATCAAATGTACACACTTTTTTCCCCATCCACAGTACTGACACACTGTAGGTTGACCTCTGTATGGATTAGCATTAAAAATAATAATAATAATAAAGGTCGCTCTGCAGGGCTGGATATCACACTCAAAAAAATCTTCCCCACTATCATTAATATATAATTTAAATAACAGTGAACCAAGTACATTATCTTGTGATAAACCATTGGTCATCCTACTCTCATAGGCTCAGTAAAACCATACATCACTTTCTAATCAGCCAATCACCAATCCATGTCACAAATTCGTTTTTTTAAATCCATGCCATTAAGTTTGTATAACATCCTCAATTTGAAATCCTCTCATATGCCTTGGAAAAATCCAGATGTATTGTGAGACATATTCATTCTTCTCATTCAACTCTGCTTCCTCTATTATAGAACATGAGCAGATAGCTAAAGTAAGACTTATCTTTAACAAAAGGCATTTATTTTCATTAATGAAATAAAGAGCCAAAAGGCTTCACTTCAGTGATGTTAAAATTATTTAAATTAAAGGGATATTTAATCCCACATTATTTCAAAACCGAATAACCCAAAGAAACACAATTATTGTACCACCCAGGTGTTTGCTCACGCTTAGACTTGCCAAACTTTTATAGTTTGCTATATTCGGCATGAAACTCTTTGATTTCTATCTTAGAGTTTATTCGGCTTTGAAATAATGTGGGATTAAATATCCCCTTGATTTAAATAATTTTAACATCGCCGAAGTGAAGCCTTTTGGCTCTTTTGGATGAATAACACTTACTTTTAGGTGTTATTCATCCATTTACCTTCCGTGTGATTAATTCTCCTAACTCTGGGGATGGAGTCATATATAATGAAATTTCCTTTAGAATTCATTGCCTCATATATAGGGTGTATATGGGTGTGTGTGTGTGTGTGTGTGTGTGTGTGTATATATATATATATATATATATATATATATATATATATATATATATATATATATATTGCCTAATATTAATATAAGGCAATGTTATATTAATCGATATTAATATAAGCTATATTAATTCATATAGAATTAAATTTCCTTTAGGCACCCTTTAACTAATTCCCTTGCAGTGTCTCACCATATTGATTCCTGTTTCTTCTGTCATTAGTGTACACACACACACACACACACACACACACACACACACACACACACACACACACACACACACAACTGATTACTATGTGGATGAGTGTTAAGGGAACTCTTAAAATGTGACAGTTTTGAATACAAAACTAGAATTAAATCTTGAACCAGATCCCCTGCTGTTTATTGTTGTAAATTTATTTTGATAAAATAGTGCCTATGTAGCTCAGTGGAAGTGGTGTGTGCCATTCATGGCGCTAGACCACCCCAAGAAAAAGTGTCATAAGTTCTTTCTCCATGTATTGTGTTTCCCAAGAAATACAATACACAGAAACTCAGGCTTTTCATCCCATAAATGAAAATCAACTGTAGAACCCACACTATTTTCAGACATTAAACATAGTGCTAAGATTAGTGACCATGAGACGGCAGCACTTCTCACCTGCTTTTCTTCACTGGATGCCATGTATAATAATTAATATCTTGGGTCAGTTATGATTGGCTACTGATGGAGATTGAACTCTTCCCCCTTCGTCTCCAAAAGTTAGACAGGGCTAAAATGGCCTTGCCTACTTCCTATACAGGATAAAAGTTGTTACTGATTTGATAAAATTACTGCTACTATATTAAAAGTAATCACTTTAATTTACCAATATTTTGACCTTCATATGCCAGTCTGGTTGGCCGAGTAGTTAGTGTATCTGCTCTCCAGCCAAAAGACTCTGGGTTCTAATCTTGTCGTGGGCATGGATGTTTGTGATTGTCCATGAAATACTAGTGGTGGGCAGTAGATGGCACTGGTGTAGATGAGGAGGTTCACTGTAATTGGTTGTGGAGACATGGAGTTGTAGAGCAGGTGCCTTACCCTTATGAGTCTTCGGACTCCTTGGAGGTGTCATGTAATATTAAGGTCATCATTTGGAGTATACACTCACATATATATTAGAAACAAGTTGCATTACAATTCAAACAGTATTTCAATGTATCACTAATTTCGTCTGACCTTTGGGGAAAAAACCTTTATCAATGCTACAGAGAACAAATTTTGATAAAATATAAAAATATTATAATAAAATATTATAAAAAAAATAATATAATGTTATATAATTTGTTATATAATAATTAATAATAACATTTTTAGGGAATCATTATTATTGAGATTAAAGGTGGTTGATTAGAACTTCGTGGGCTTTTTTAAATTTGCTGGCATGCTAAGTTTTGGTATGAAGTAAGGAACAGGTGCCTTTTAGTCAATTCTGTGTAGAGTATTATCCAAGATATGATCAACAGACCTTCATGGAGTCGAGAGACTTGTCGTAGGAGGTCCCACTCTTCCATGCACAGCTCATCATACCTCGACTTAAATGCATTCACTGTCCCTGCACTCACCACGCTCTCAGACAGTGCATTCCAATCACACGCCACTCTCCATGCAAAAAATCTATTCCTTGCTCACACCCAGCTTATACAGCTTCATGGGATGACCTCCTCCTCCTGTCTCCAGATACCCTATGAAAAATCTCTTCCATGTTAATCTGACAATTACCTCTTACCAGCTTATATCTTTTGATCATGTTTCCCATCTTCCTTCTATCCACTAGGCTCTGTAATTTGCATTCTTTCAATCTGTCCTCATATCCCACATTCCAGAGACCAGAAACCAACTTGTCAGTTGTCTCTGGATCCTCTCCAACATCTCATCGTCCTTTTGAAAACCTGGCAACCAAATCTGTGCACAGTGATCCATATACATCCTGATCAGTCTTGTACAATGGAATCAAAACATCCTTATTTCTACATGTCAGTGTTCTGTATTATTCCCATAATCCTTTGTGTCATCCTCGCAATTTTATCAAAATGTCCATGAAATTTCAAGTCTCTATCCACCACAACCCCCAAATCCTTCATCTCCTCCACCTTCTCCAAAATATTCCCACCAATCCTATACTCTGCATTCTATCTTTATTTCCCAAATTTTAAAACCTTAGACTTTATAACATTAAATTGACATCCACACACTCACCCATTCAGAGAGTCTATTTAGGTCCTTTTGCAAAGCTACAGCATCTGTTTTACTTTGCATCATCTGCAAACAACTGTATATCACAATTTAAGCCCTTTCCAATGTCATATACATTCAAATTAAACATCTCCAAAACAGACCCCTGAGGCACACCACTAGTGAGTTTCTTTTTCTGGGATACCATTCCCACATACACAACCTGTTGATACCTGTCTAACAGCCAGTCTATAATCCAGTGCACTAATCTACTATCCAACTCCATCTGTACCAATTTAACTACCTACTAGGTTGTCATGTGGTAATCTATCAAAACCCTTTGCAAAGTCTAAATATACTACTGTATAGGCATCCCCCCCTTTGTCCAATGTATTTGTCACCTTGTTATAATGAGTAAACAGATTGCTAAAACACAATCTTCCTTTAGCTGTTCCATGCTATCCTTTAAAGAGGATTCTGCTGTTCTCAACCCACTTCTGAAACCTTGTCCTGAATGGCTTCTCAAACACCTTGACCACAACTCCAGACAAGCAGATTGGCCTATAATTCAAAGCCTTAGTCTTATCACTTCCTTTATGAAGTAGAACAGTTTTGCTATCTTTCAATTCCTTTGGAACCTGAACTAATCTAAGACTCATGTTAAAAATGACTAAACAAACACACGTAATAACCACAGCAATAAGTTTTAATAAGTAAATATTTCATCCTAAGTATCTTAGGACATTGTCAGTACAGTTAATTCAAACAAAACTAGGAATAATACAGTTAGGGTGCATGATTTGGAATTCCAATATGCGTGCAGTAGCGTGTTATAGAATTAAATTAAAATATATCTGGAGGGGGGGAAAAAGATTACATTAAAATAAGATAACATATATAAAAATTGTTTTACACAATTTTGTACGACAATTTCCCATACCTTAGGAATAACAAGAATGTCATTACAGTTTAGATTTGGTCTGTGAAGTAGAGCTTCGGCACTTTCTTTATATAAACGTTTATGTTTATATAAAGATCTATGTAGAAGTTTGGCCTTTTCCCAATAGATCCTATGGTTTGGATTTTTAACTCTGTGTTGTGCGAGGCCAGATTTCTGTGGTTTGATAAGACTTGATGTTCCGAAATGCATTTACGAACAGATCTACCTGTTGTCCATATTTACAGGAGCATGGAACCTCATACACGCCAGGTAGCATCAGAGGCGAGAGTTTTTTCTTGAGGAGAAGGTAACAACTTATAGATCTGGTTGATTAGTTTGTAGGTAGTAGTGGCAAGTTTGTATTTCTTCATAATTTTTGAAAGATGTTTGTAGATGCCTTTGACATAAGGTATGGGAATCCTATGGGCTTGTTCTTGTCTAGGTTGATGTGTGGGGGAAGTGACTTATGAATTTTTTGAGTTGTTTTAAGATTGTATCCATTTAGTATGGCTGTATTTTTGATTATTTTCAATTCTTGGTTTAGAGATTCTTCAGAGGAGCAGAATCTGTGTGCTCTGGTTACTAATGATTTAATGATGCCAAATTTTTGAGATGGATGATGAGCAGAAGAATTGTGAATGTAGCGACCTGAAAATGTCAGCTTATGATAGACAGAAGTGGAGATGGAAGCATCTTCTTTTCTTTGGATGTGTAAATCCAAAAAGGAGATACCCTGTGGAGATTCTTTTTCTAGCATAAATTTGATGCGAGGATGAGGAAGGTTTATTTTATCTAGAAACAGATGTAGTTCTTGTTCAGAATGACACCAGACAACAAAGACGTCATGGACATATCGTAGCCAAATTTTTGGTTGGGTTTAAACGTGAAAATTTTTCTTCAAGGTATTCTAGAAACAGGTTTACTAAGTTTAGTGATAAGGGAGACCTCATTGTTGTTCCTTCCTCTTGCTTGTAAATGTTTTCTTTCCAAGTGAAGTAACCAGACGTAATAACAAATTTGAATAATTCAACAATATCAGATGGAAATTTTTGAGTTATCAAGTCTACCATTTCCTTATGGGGAATATTTGTGAAGAGGGAGACAATGTCGAAGCTAATTAGCATGTCAGTTTTTAACAGTTGAATGTCTTTTATTTTTGTGTGAAACTCTGTGGAAATTTTAATTGATGAGGCTGAGTGGCCTATGTGAGGACAGAAAAGGTTAGATAAAAATCTTGATAACTTGTGTCGGGCTGCTAATAAAATCCACGACGAGTCTGAGTGGAACATTGTTCTTGTGAAGCTTAGGTAAACTGTATATTCTAGGAGGCCTAGCATGGTATGTCCTGATTTTTTTTTATTGTTTCTTCATCTAAAGAAGTGGTTTCATCAAGTAACTTGTTCAGTTTCTTGAGCTGTCTTTTTGTAGGATCATAATCAAGTTTGGCATAAGTATTTCGATCTCGGAGTAGTGAATTCATTTTTTGGCATATGAATTGGTATCTAGAACAACAGTGGTATTTCCCTTGTCTGCTCTGGTAATGATTATGTTTTTATTACATTTTAAGGAGGTAAGAGCTTTTAATTCTGATGGTGGGATATTTAAGTCTGAAGGTTTGGCATCATAGATTATTTTGGCTATTTTGAAACGAAGTCTGTTGGCTTAAATACTCAAAAGATGGGCGATGTTTCTTTCAATGTTGTGACCATAATGTGGTCATAAGTTGCAAACTTATGACCTCTTGCTAGAACATTTAATTCATCTTCTGTTAGTGGATGTTAGTTATCAACGGCTAGATAAGTTGACAACCCATTTTTCCGTCAGTAATTTGTTGGTATTTTTCTTAGATCGATTTAAGAAATTAAGGTATTTTTTATGTAGATTAATATTACTTTTATCAAATGCTTTGATCCCTTAATTTTTTTGAGACGCTAATAATCACTTTTAGCAATTCTTGATTTAACGTAATTGACAATTCTGCTTCTAATTCTGTAATTTTTAAATTATTTGTGTGCAATTCATGTTTAGAAACTCATAACTGATTAGGCAGTAAGAAATGGCTTGCTTTCTGATATATTTTATGAGCACCTGGTGATTTGTTAACTTCCTTTAGTTTAGCAAATATTGGAATGAGTTTATCACATCTGCACTTTTTTAAAAAAGAGATTGGGGCCCGAGCTTAACCTGTTTCAATTGAAGTTTGCCTAGTAAGTCTTCTCTGCTGTCAGTTCCCCATGAAGGAATAAGACTTTATTGTACAATGAAACCTGTGTAGAATTCATGACTAAACAAACACACATAATAACCGCAGTAATAAGTTTTAATAAGTAAATATTTGTCTCCCTCTTCACTAATATTCCCAATAAGGAAACTGTAGACTTGTTAAATCAAAAATTTCCATCTGATATTGTTAAATTATTCAATTTTGTTATTACGTCTGGTTACTTCACTTGGAAAGAAAACATTTACAAGCAAGAGGAAGGAACAGCAATGAGGTCTCCCTTATTACTAAACTTATCACTAATCAAAAATTTCCATCTGATATTGTTGAATTATTCAAATTTGTTCTTACGTCTGGTTACTTCACTTGGAAAGAAAACATTTACAAGCAAGAGGAAGGAACAACAATGAGGTCTCCCTTATCACTAAACTTAGTAAACCTGTTTCTAGAATACCTTGAAGAAAAATTTTCACGTTTAAACCCAAACCAAAAATTTGGCTACGATATGTTCATGACGTCTTTGCTGTCTGGTGTCATTCCGAACAAGAACTCACCTGTTTCTAGATAAAATAAACCTTCCTCATCCTCGCATCAAATTTATGCTAGAAAAAGAATCTCCACAGGGTATCTCCTTTTTGGATTTACACATCCAAAGAAAAGAAGATGCTTCCATCTCCACTTCTGTCTATCGCAAGCTGATATTTTCAGGTCGCTACATTCACAATTCTTCTGCTCATCATCCATCTCAAAAATTTGGCATCATTAAATCATTAGTAACCAGAGCACACAGATTCTGCTCCTCTGAAGAATCTCTAAACCAAGAATTGAAAATAATCAAAAATACAGCCATATTAAACGGATACAATCTTAAAAGAACTGAAAAAAATCATCAGTCACTTCCTCACACATCAACCTAGACAAGAACAAGCCCATAGGATTCCCATACCTTATGTCAAAGGCATCTACAAACATCTTTCAAAAAATTATGAAGAAATACAAACTTGCTACTACTACTACCTACAAACCAATCACCCAGATCTATAAGTTGTTATCTTCTCCTAAAGACAAACTCTCACATCTGGTGCTACTTGGCATGTACGAGGTTCCATGCTCCTGTAAATTGTCTTACTATGGACAACAGGTAGATCTGTTCATAAATGCATTTTGGAACATCAAGACCATATCCGTTTTATCAAACCACAGAAATCTTGCCTCGCACAACACAGAGTTGAAAACCTAAACCATAAGATCCATTGGGAAAAGACCAAACTTCTACATAGATCTTTATATAAACATGAACGTTTGTATAAAGAAAGAGCTGAAGCCCTACTTCACAGACCACATCTAAACCGTAAAGACGTTCTTGCTATTCCTTAAGTATGGGAAATTGTCAGACAAAATTGTGTAAAACAATTTTTATATGTGTTATCTTATTTTAATGTAATCTTTTTTTTTCCCCCTCCATATATATTTTAATTTGATTCTATAACACGCTACTGCACGCATATTGGGATTCCATTGTAATCATGTTTCCTAAATGTATGTTATTCCTAGTATTGTTTGAATTAACTGTACTGACAATATCCTAAGATACTTTGGGCAAAACATTTACTTATTAAAACTTATTATTGTGGTTATTATGTGTGTTTGTTTAGTCATGAATTCTCCACAGGTTTCATTGTACAATCATATTAAAAACGTATGTTAAAGCTGTTGTTAACTCCTTGAACATTCCCTCAAGAAATAAATGTAATCTGTTGTCTGTGTTTCTTTTACTGGATAAAAATCATGTATCTGGTTTTGTGGCCATATATGATAAGTTACAGGTGTATTGAATATGGTACACTCTTCAGTGTGCCATGATAGAAAGGGGACTATTTGAGAAGTTGAATAGGTTCTTTAATTTTGCAGGTTTAAAGATGCAATTAAGATTGTATAAACTCCAAGCCATTAAGATTGCACCAACTGACATGCAAGCCAGCCTAGATGTTGTATCCCTTTTTACCAGTGTTCCAGTAGAAGAGGTAATAAACATCATCCAAGACCTCTTTCCTCTAGACATCACACAGATGTTTAGACACTGCCTTCAATCTAATTTCTTCAAAGTTAACAACACCATATACCAACAATTAGAAGGCCTAGCAATGGGAAGCCCACTATCACCATCTTGTGCAGACCTTTTCATGGAAAAACTTGAAAAAGAAATTCTCTCTGCAATCTCTCCGAAACCATCTACATGGTGGAGATATGTGGATGATATATTCATCATATGGCAAGACAGCTTAGACAACCTTAAATCGTTTGTGGATAAAATCAACTCAATACATAGCAAGATAAAATTCACTCTGGAAGTAGAAAACAACAACCAACTGCATTTTTTAGATATTTTGATAAAAAAAGAACCTAACAGTGTCAAATTATCCATTTACAGAAAGCTCACAGATACTGGAAGATATCTTCACTATACTTCAAACCATCACAAGTCACACAAACTGAGTATTATCCACATGTTGAAACATAGAGCCAAAAAGTTTATATCAGAAGAGGAGGATACACAGAATGAACTCTCACTAATAGCCAACACATTATCACAAAATGGATACCCTCAAAACATCATCAAAAAATATCTATACAATGACAACCCCAGACAAGAAGAATCCCACTCAGCACGTTTCTACTGTAGTGATACCTTTCATCAAGTCAATTTCTTATCAAATAGCAAGAATACTAAGAGCCAACAACATCAGAGTGGTCTTCAAACCAACCACTAACATCAGACAAGTTTTAGGATCTCCAAAAGATAAAGTTCCATTCTACAAATATCCAGGAGTATATTACATTCCCTGCTCCTTTGGTCTTGCCTACATTGGACAAACTTCACGAAGTTTAGAAATTAGACAAAAAGAACATGTTGGTGATGTAAACCACAACAGAAGCATCTCTTCCGGCTTAGCACATCATTTCTGCACGTCTAACCACACGATAGATTGGCAAAACAGCTCCATGCCATATCTCGATGACGACTACAGGCATCGTGTATTTAAGGAAGCCACAATAGTACTAATAACCGGCGGAAACCTCAACAGAAATCAGGGTATAATTCTCAACAGTTCGTGGAAAAACTTGATCCTCTCTCTCAATCAATCTGAACTACAGCTAGCCAGTAATCACATTACAAGTCTACAACAAACACGCACGCGTGATAATGAATAAGAACAATAAGCCATCTTTGTCACGCGAAACGTGTAACCATAGATACTAGTTTCGTTTACAACGTTTTTTATGTTCCTTTTAATTTGCATTTACTTTCATATCTCCGTAATACCTTGAAAAAGCCAGACAGTTTGCTGGCGAAACTGGTAGGTTTTAATAAATGTTTATTTGTAAAATACTGGTCTGTATTAATAAAAGTGTATTTTTATTATAAAAACGACCAAAAATGTATACCTTGAATAATAATCTAGTTTATTTTTATTTTTAGGTTTAGACTTGTAAAGAATTTTGTTGATAGTATTTTTGCTATAGCCAATTTTTAGAAAATTATTGCTATTGATAACTTATAATTCATACCTTATATCTCCTTATATCTCTTCCATAACCAGTGGAGTAAAGTGGATGACAAACAATATTAAACAGGAATTGCATGCGAAAAAGAGGCTATGGAAGAGATATAAGGAGAAAGGTGAAGAGATGCATGAGGAATATAAGACACAGGCCAGAAGAGTGACTAGTGTGGTAAGGAAAGCGAAACTGGAATATGAGAGGAGATTGGCCCTAAGATCCAAAGAAAATCCTAGGGAATTTTTTAGCTATGTGGCCAGTAGGAGGAGAAATGACTGTGGAAGAATGATAGTGTGGGATAAAAATGGGAATAGAGTGACTGATGCAGAGGACATAGTGGAATTGTTCAATGAACACTTTATTGGAGTATTTCATCCTAGAGGAGTCAGTTTTAATGGGGATAGGACTGGTACGAAGTCTGGAGGTACAGGAGGAGAGTGTGTTTCAGATACTGAGTACTCTGGATGTCAGTAAAGCTGTGGGACTGGATGGTATTTCGCCACAAGTTTTGAGAGAATGTGCTAAGGAATTGACAGTACATTTAACGTGGCTTTTCAATGAAAGTCTGGCTTTGGCAAAGGTGCCCAGGGAATGGAAGGAAGGTATGATAGTGCCCATTGCATAAGGGTGGTAACAGACTGGAAGTGTCTAATTATAGGCCAGTCTGTGTGTCATCAGTAGTTGTTAAGATCTTGGAGAAAGTAGTGAGGGACCGTGTACAGCATTGGGCAGATGAGGGTAATGTTATCTGTGAGAATCAACATGGATTTGTGAAAGGACGCTCTTGTTTTAGCAATATGCTAGCCTTTTATAATAAAGTTACAAGAACATTAGATGAGGGAAAGGCATATACTGCAATTTTCTTAGACTTGGCGAAGGCATTTGACAGGGTGCCACATGATAATCTGATATTTAAGTTGCAGCACATGGGTCTGGATGTCAGATTGATCAACTGGATTCAGGATTGGCTGTCTGATAGGTATCAGAGAGTTGGGTATGGTGGAGCAGTTTCCAGGAGGCAGAGGGTTACAAGTGGGGTCCCACAGGGCTCAGTACTAGGACCTATATTGTTTAACCTTTATATCAATGACATAGCCAGTGGATTGCAGGGGGATATTCAGTTGTTTGCAGATGATGCGAAGCTGGGAAGGATTATTAGTAATAGTGCAGATGTGGTAGCCCTGCAAGAGGATTTAAATAAGCTAGATAGATGGGGGTGTCAGTTTAATGCAGCAAAATGTAAGGTCTTGAGGTTTGGGAAACATTGATGGGATGCTGCATACTCTATGGGAGGAGTTATACTGGAGGAAGTAGGGGAGACAAGAGATCTGGGGTTGATGATTGATAGAAACCTGAAGTTTAGGGGACATATTGCAAAGGTGGTGAAGGTAACACAGAGGATTGCTGCTATTATGAGAAGGACACTGACCTGCAGAGATAAGAGGGTTATCATTCCGTTGTATAAGTCTCTGATCAGACCACACATGGACTATTGTTCTCAGATTTGGTCCACAGGATTTGAAGGGGATAAATTAACTGTGGAAAGGATACAAAGACGGATGACAAAGATGGTTTCAGGACTGTACAAGGATAGTTATGAGGATCGGCTGAGAGAATGTGGACTGCAGAGTTTGGTGGATAGAAGAAGGAGAGGTGATATGATTGAGACTTTTAAACTGTTGAGAGGTGGTTACAGGGTTGACACTGGGGAGTTCTTTCACTTGGTTGATCAGCGGGAAGGAGTGATGACAAGAGGCCATCCCTGGAAGTTACGAAAGGAAACTGTGAGCAAGAGGGTAAGGAGTGGTTTCTTTGTGTGGAGGGTGGTTGAGCCGTGGAATGCATTGCCTTATGGAGTGGTGGGAGCGAGAACGGTCAGTGAGTTTAAAGAGTGGTATGATAGACTGTGTTTCTCAGGGGGGGACCTCCCCTCAGTGAGTCTTGACAGACTTTGTCTTAGGAAGGACCTCCCTCGATGAGTCTTTTGACTCCTTGGAGGCCTGAATAATAATAATAATAATACATAAGTACGTGCTTATCAGAGATATTTATAGATGTTTTTTTTTTTGTGATGACATTTAGTTTGTGTTCGCTGTTGATAAGAGTTTATGTATATGTATTGGCTGATATATGTGGGTCTCATGCTACATGAACAGTAAAGAATAGATTTCCCAAAGGAAGGTGTGTGACAAGAATACTTAAAAATGGAAGCCTGTTCTGACTTTCAATTTCAGTGCTGAATTTTTATTCATTTGTGCTGTTTCTTCAGGTGGCTGAGAAAGTTGTCCAAAGTTATAAATGGCTATATAAGGGGGATAGTAATGAGCCTGTAGCTGTACCTTCTTTTTATAGGTAAAAGATATTTTGTCACACAAAATAACCAGAACATAACATGTCGCAGAGAGGGTTGTGATATCAGATGGAAATTTGCCCTGTAAAACATATTGTCTATATCTAAAAAATATTTCAACTATATCTATCGAAAGGAATAATGTTTTTTTTTTTACCAGAGATCAGGCCAATAAAGTAATGGTTGGCCAAATTAGCAATGCTTTGGTATTCTGATCGAATTGTAATAATGCAACTTCTCTCTCTCTCTGTGTGTGTGTGAGAGAGAGACTATGACTTTCATATTAAAGTTAAAACATTAGGAAATTAAATTTATTACTTTTTTTACATTCACTCTCATTGAATTTAAAAGTAATTTCTCTGAGCATCTGACACCAAAACTGTTTACATGTAATCCTGCAAGTACAAATTCTTATGACAATCAAAATAACCTAGGACATCATCATCATGCTGCACACTATTTCACCAACAGTTTATGCTTATATACACTGCTTAGAAAGAATTCAACTCGATGGACAAGCTGCATCATGCCATGACAAGTCATCTGTTTGTAGCCGGTATAAATTGGAGCAATATGATGCTCCCAAGTCAAGTACAATTGTGTATGCATGAAATGGCTGTGAGAAGGTAACTGACAAAATTTGAAAGAGGCATTGTGATAGGATGCCATGCTACAGACCTATCTGTTTGGCAAATTATTAGCAAATTTTTCCATCATAGGTCAACAATCTGTGATATCATTCTGAGATGAAAGCACGGGAATCAAACTGCCACCACCAAACATGACCATAGGGGTCCTACCAAGGTAATATATAGAAACTGCGATTTGTTGGCTGACATGTTGAATGTGGAGTTCTGGACATCGATTGGGACATAAATCTACACAAAAACATTCAGTACTGAGCTTCATAACATGGTTTCCATGATAGGACCACAATATGCAAACCCCACTTTGACTGAACCATCATGTAGTATCATCTTCATTGGTGTAAAAAGCAACTACACTGAGACATAGCAGCTTGGAAAGCTATGTTATGGAGCGATGAGTCACACTACGTTCTCTATGAAGTAGATGGACGGGTGTAGAAGATGCCTGGTGAACATATCTTACCACAGTGCATAACCCCAACTGTGTAATTCAGAGGTAGTGGTGTGATGGCATGGTCCTCGTTTTTCCTAGTCTGGCCTCAGTCTTCTGTTTTGGTGCCATGAACATTGAACTCCAAGAGGTAACTGACAATGTTCATCCAGGTATCTGGATGAACATTGTCCAGAATTGAACATTTTGGACAATGTAGTGCTTCCTACTTTGCAGCATTTCTCTGGAAGTGACTCAAACAGTGAAATGATTGAGTCACTTCCAAATAAACTCACTTATTGAGTTTATTTTCCCCAGAATCATTGAAATAAAAGAAACATGGTTGAATGAAGATGATATCCTAACAGGAATAGAAATATAAGAATACAGTATTTTTTATGAGGATGGTGTAACATCGTTGTTTCTATAATATTTTACCTCTATTGTTCTCCTTGTGCCTACTGCGATCTGGCTTCTAAACCGACTTTCTAGGGCCGTTTCTCTCTTTGAGCTCTGACGAAATTTATTTGTTAATGCTGCGCCAGTCAGAACTCTAGGATGGAAATTCTTATCCGAAGAAACTTTCCCAGAATTCAAGTAATACCGTATATAGATTAAGTAGTTAGGTAGATTGAGTTCTCAGTATACAGTCATGGCCTTGACAATCTAAAATCCCCCTTTTTCCTCTAAAACATAGGTTCTATATTTTCGATAGTGGTAAAATTCAATCTCTTACTCAGACAAACTCAGGTATACATGGGAAAACATATTTATTATTCATCTAAGAACATTACAAATAAACAACACATGTAATCAAGCAAATCAAGGTTAATACTAAAATACAAATAAAGCAGGGTAATAATAATCAAACAGACAGGCTATTCAAACACACTTATCAGAATCTTATGTTCATCTATGTTACAAACATGGATGTCGGTATTAAACTAGATTACTGCTACTAATGACCCATACACATTAAACTTGGTTCTAGACAACTTATAAATGTAGACTACCAGTCCAATTCGACTAACATAACACAGGAAACTGTTTCAAAATCTCTCTTTCTTCTTTTCTATACTCTGTCCATTTTACACCTTTGTCACCAATAGATAACACACAAAAGGGAAGATTTGTACATTGCCACCTTGTTAGATGATTTCTTGATCCTTCCGTCTGTTCTTTGTTATAGATTGTCCCTCTGTATGATGGATTGCCGCCAAGTGGGAGTCACTTCTAACATGATTTACCTTCAAAGGAATCCTTTGCTGCTTTCTTATCAGTTAGATCCACACCAATGGTCTAAAACTCGAACACTGCTGTCATCTCGTGCTATATTTTCCTCGATTTGCATCGCTCAGCAATGGGAAGCATGCTGCCGATTTGCCATCTTCACACGTCTTGTCAGGTATCAGGCAATGCTGATCCGCTCAGGAACTTCGAGCAAGACCCACGGGAAGGGCACACACAACTGGGGAACACCACAGGAACCAGGAGAAAAACATAAAAGGAAGCCTAAAAAGAAGTCCTCCTCAATGATGTGAATCCATTTTAAACCCCATTATAGCACCCTCTTTCCACACTCCAAACTTGTCTACAACACTCTCCATTTGCTGTCACCGAGTAACATCACCTCCTTGCTGTGTGCGCATCGCTTTTTTCGGGAAATGCGAATTTCTTGCACCTTCCACGAATGCCTGCTCATCACTCATTACGTTATCTTTGGTGGTCAAACTGCAACCTTTGAACTTTCGTTCACACGATGATACACGACTTTATACATGGCATATTTTAACATTGATGTTTTTGACAAAATTAAGATTCCATCTATTTTAGACAATAACCTTAAACATAGTACAATTTAATATTTATTTCCTTCTTCGATTTCATTTCATTTTAATTTAAGATCCAACCTCTTCTTTTATATTTTAATTCCTTTTTAAGCAAAGTTAATATCTGCATCTTCACATATTATGTCTGCTTTTGCCAAGAGTACAAGTGTGTTTTTGCTTGATATTGTTCTCTTGTTAAATCTTGAATGGAGCAGTTCTATTCTTGATAGAGGCATCATTCAAGATCTAACAATGGATAGGACAAGAAGGGAGGATGAGTGCTGCTGATGATAGCAGGGGACCACATAGGGTAGGCATGAAAGAGGGAAATAGTGGCAATAGTTATGAGGCAATATGGGGTAAAGTGGAAGCTTAGAGGAAGACATATTTTGTTAAATATTACCATAGGCCAGGGAATGTGAAGGATGGTGATGAAGAAATTTATAAACAACGTGGATTAAAGAACAAAGTAACAGTAATTATTATGGGCGACTTAAATTACGGCAGTATAGATTGGAATGAAGAGATAGCATTTGGGAATAAGAAAAATTAATTTCTTGAGAGATGACTTTATCAGGAAGCATGTATAGGAGGGCACACTAGGATCGAGAGTTTTAGATCTGATCATTTCATCACAGGATGTAATTGAGAGTGGGATTTTGCACTTTCCTCCAGTTGGAGAGTGGTCATGAAGTGATCACCTGAGTTGTGGCTAGCCATAGGAGACAGCCTGGAGCTATAGCATGGAATGAGTTGAGCAGTAAAGAAATAAATGCTGCTTGGAAACTGACAAAGAAATGCATAACAGCATCGGTGTGTGAATGTATTCTGAAGGTCAAAAGGCTGAATAGTTAGTTGTAAATTGTATGAATGATGATGAGCTTAAGAATGAAATCTGGAAGTTGAAGAAGGCACTTTGGAGGCAGTATAAAATGATAATGGTAGCAAACAGTTGCATGAGGAGTATAAAGAGCAGGCCTGGAAGGTGACTCAGTTAGTAAGAACAGAAAACTACAGTATGAGAGCATAAATGAGCAAATCAGGTGAGTAAAAATCCCAGAGATATTTTTTGGATATGTGGCAAGTACAAGGAAGAATGATTCTGGTAAGATGATGTTAATGGATTAAAATGGTAGAATAGTAACTGCTGGATAAGAATTGTTGAGGTATTCAGTGATCACTTTATAATGTGTTTCATCCTGATCAGGGTAGAATCATGAGCAACTTTAGTGTGGAGGACATAGGATAGGATGGCTTAATTGTGAGTGAGCAGAAGGTATTTGAGGAAATAAATAACCTTGATGTCAATGAGGTGATAGGATTTGATGACCATGTGTCTTAAGGGAATGTTCTAACAGCACATGTTCCTTGGGAGATCATAGGAGGATAAAATTGTTCCACTCCATAAAATGGTGATAAAGGCTGTAGCTTCAAATTATAGGCCAATCTGTATATTTGGAGATGTGGTGAAGGTACTAGAGAGAGACTGGTGAGAAGTAGCATACAGAAATGGGTTGGTGACAGCAGTATTCTTGGGAGATCATGTGTTACTAACTTACTAATGTATTATAACAAGGTTACAAATATCTTGGACAGGGGAGATGCATATACAGTGGTATGCTAGGATTTTGCAAAAACTTTGGTAGATTGGCACACAACAAACTGTTAAATAAATTGAAACAGATTGGATTGCATTACAGACTTCTGAGTTGGATCAGTGACTGGCTGTCAGATAGCTATCAGAGAGTTGTATATGGAGGTACAGTATCCCAAAATTGGAAAGTCTCTAATGGTGTGCTGCAGGAGTCAGTTTTGGGACGATTATTGTTCAATTTGTATATTAATGATATTGAGATGGGTTTAACTAGTGACATGAAGCTGTTTGGAGAGAGCAATGCAGAGTTAAGTAAATGAGAGAATGGTGGTGGACAAGGATCTGAAATTCAGAGGTCACATCTTCGCAAGTTGTGAAGATATCACATCAGATAATGTGAGTGATACAGAGAATGCTAATATGCAGAAATAAAGAGGTTATGATGTCATTGTATAAGTCCTTGATCAGGCCTCATATGGATTATTGTGCACAGATTTGGTCACTGGGTTTTCAAGGTGATGAGGATATATTAGAAATAGTCCAGAGAAGGTTCAGAGGTGTTCAGTAGTCTTTGAAGTATGTATATGGAGGCTCACACTCTCCTTATACAATTTTGCTGGAAACTATGAGGAGGGTGTGAGCAGAGGTTGAGAAGTAAGTTCTTTGCATTGAAAGTGGTTGTTGAGTGGAATACATTGTCTGAGTGTGATGTGAATGTAGACACATCAGTTTAAGGACAGTTGGGTTTCCTTTGTGTGCAATAGTGTACCTCCCAGGATGAGTCTATGACTCCATGGAGTTCAGATGTTAATATTAATAATAATAATATAGTTATTTAATCAATTTGAAAACATATAGCAGTGGACTACTCCTTGAAACTAATGTTAAGAGAATATTTGTTGGTGAGTGAAATGCATTGCCTGAGTGTGTTGTGAATTAGACACATCGAATAAATTTAAGGCACTGTTGGATAAGCTTTGCATATGACAGTGTACCTCCAACGATGCATCTCTGTCTCCATGGTGGTGAGATGCTAATAATAGTAAAACTTGTTCAAAGTGGAATCGCAAGGGACCGAATATATTTTCCACATTGCCCAAGTTTCCACATTATACAAAATTGCAAAAAAAAATTAAAATCCATTAAAATCATATTACATGGTACATACCTGTTTATGAGTGAAAATCAGCACTGCTGCCTCTTGTAAGTAGGTGATAGTTGTAGACCTATGTTATTAAAATAATAGTAATAATAACACATTATTAAAGTATTAATGCTCTATTACACTGCACATTACACATTTCCAATATACAGCTCATTGAGATTTCTTCCACAGATCTAACAAAGAAACTTGTTTCCACTTTTTTGTGATCATGTCTTTTTGAATGCAGTCCTTAACTGTATACAATAGTTCAAGAAGGCTGGAAGAGTTTGAATCAATTGCAAACTGCATTACTTCACTGATGCAATGAAGAGCCTTTTCATGCGAATTTTCATTGAAATATGCTGTTCTCCATCTGCTGCTTCCCCTCCTTCCTCCTCCTCCTCATCCTCTACATCTTCGTTTTTGTATTTCTTACCACTAGTAGAGCCTAGGCTGCTGCTTCTCCTCCTCCTTCCTCTTCCTCCTCCTCATCCTCTACATCTTCGTTTTTGTATTTCTTACTGCTAGTAGAGCCTAGGCTGCTGCTTCTCCTCCTCCTTCCTCCTCCACATCTTCGTTTTTGTATTTCTTACTGCTAGTAGCCGTAGCAGATTCAAAGCTGTAATGTGTGGTTAGATGGTTATCACTCCAAACAAAGTTCTCTGTATCACAGGAAAGTTCTTTTCCTCTGCAGAGTTTGGATATTGTAGCAATGTTTTCACTCACCTCCTCCAAATTATCTGCACCATCACTTTCCCCAAACCCAGCTTTAGCAAAACACTTTTTTACTGTTTCTGCTTTAATTTTCTTCACTGCCAACCTGATCCAATTCATAGCATCTAGAACTGATACAGATTTTGCTAATGCATAAGAGTATCGGCTTCTTCTACATTCGAAATCAAAGATTTCATCAGAAATCGTCTGTAGTGCGATTTGAATCTGTAAATAATACCCATATCCATGGGTTGTAATACACCTGTTGCATTTTCTGGGAACAAGGCAATTTTCACATTTGAAAGTGTTACCTTTGGGTGGCAGGTAACATTGTCAAGAAAAAGGATGACATTTGTATTTTCCCTCTTCATTTTTGCACTCTTCCATTGTAGCTGCAGTCATCCCAGCTTTTTTATTGTTTTTCGAAATCACTCTGTAAATTATTTATTTTCAGGTTATTTTTTAAATCTTTCTTTGGACCTGTGTGTAGAGACTTAAGTGCTGTGAGGACATCATATTGGAGGCTTAATGGATTGTATACAGGAAGGATTAAAACACAATTTAATACTTGCTATATATTTCGTCTCAGTAAATGAGATGTCTTCAGGGATTACAAAAAAACTAATGTAACATAAAAATAAATCACACACAATACTAAGCTCAACCACGTGGGTGACACTAAAGTCCTATCTAGGTGGAGCGCCCTCTGAGGGCGGTTGTAGGTGGCCTGGAATGTAAAGTGGGATCTCTGGTGATACGCATTTCCCAAATTTTAAGAAGCTTAATGCAACCATATTTGTTGAGATTTGGTTGATTCGAGCTGCTGCTGATTCTAAGAATAGTCTCTCTTTTTTGACTTTGCCGTGGTGGAGCATGGTGGTTTTTTTCCCATGAGATTCTGTGGGTTGTATCCAAGACATGGTCAGCCAGGCCTGACTGACCATAGTCCTGTTTGCAGATGTATGACTTATGTTCCTCCAGGCAGATAGTGGCTGATCTGCCTGTCTGTCCAAAGTATGCCAGTTTACAAGAACAGGGTACTTTACAGACTCCAGGCACTGAGAGAGGAGGGAGCTGATCTTTTGTAGAGTGGATAAGGGTAGCAAGTTTGCAGTGGGGCTTAAATGCTGTGTGTAGGTTGTACTTTTTTAAAATCTTGGCTATTTTTTTTGGATGTGCCACAGATGTAGGGTATGGTGATTGCATTTCTAAATTCTTTCTGAAGAGAAGACCAAGTAAAGGGGGAGGACCTGATTATTTTTTTAATACTGTGATCGCTGTAGCCATTGGAGAGGAAAGTGTTGTGTATGTGGTCCAGCTCAGTTGTAAGGGCGGCTCCACTGGAACAAAGATTGTGGGCTCTCTTGGTAAGAGTTTTAATAATGCCATATTGTTGAGCGGGGTGGTGGTGGGAGAGTTTGTGAATGTATCTGCCTGTGTGTGTGTGTGTGGGGGGGGTTTCTATATACAGTGAAGGAAAGTGTATCGTTGGGAAGGTGTGTAACTAAGGTGTCTAGGAATGGTAAACAATTGTTCTTTTCCATTGTGAACTGGATTCTTGGATGTAGGCTGTTGAGGTGACTGAGGAAAGAGTCTAATGTGTCTGGGCCATGAGGCCAAATAGAGAACACATCGTTTACATATCTTAGCCAGATAGAAGGTTTGAGAGGGGCTGAGTCTATGGCTCATTTTTCAAATTCTTCCATATAAAAATTGGTGAGGGGGGGGGGGGAACCCATGGCAGTTCCCTCTATCTGCTTGTAGATTTTGTTCTTCCAGGAAAAATAACTAGAATTGATGGCAAAGGAAAAGAGATCTAAGATGCCAGAAGTAAAAACGTTTTTTAAGAGTGTTAAGATATCAATTAAAGGAATATTGGTAAACAATGAGGAGATGTCAAAGCTTACCAATATGTCTGTGTTATTTAAGGTTAAATTTTCTATGAGGGTTTTAAAATGGGTAGAGTTTTTTATATAGGATGTGGAAAGTCCAGTGAGGGGGGGGGGGGTCAGAGAGCTGACCAGCTGTTTTGACAGCTTGTAGCAAAGTGCATTAGTGGCATCTACTATAGGTCTTAGTGGGGAATTGGGTTTATGGATTTTTGGTAAACCGTATATTCAGGGGGGGGGGGACAGAAAGGTTTGAGTGTTTTTGCGATTTCCAGGGGCCAGGAAAACACTTTTTTAAGTAAATTTTTAATTTTTTAACTTGTGTTTTTGTGGGGTCATGTTCTAGCGGAGTGTAGGTAGAGCGATCTCGGAGGATAATCCCCATTTTCAGATTGTATTCCATAGTATTAAGAATGACTGTGGCATTACCCTTATCTGCTCTGGTGATGACGATACTTTTTTCTTTTTGTAATTTCACGAGAGAAGTGCGTTAGCAGGCAATAAATTACTTTTTGGAGGTGAAGACTGGGAGAGGATGTTGACGACGTCAAGTCTGTTGTTTGTTATTTGCTATCTCCGCTGCTAAGTGACAGATACCACGTTCGACATTGTACATCACATCAAGCACTGGCACGTCTTTAGGAGCGACCGCGAAATTGTGGCCAAGGCCTAGGGCACTGATGGCATTATCGTTGAGCCTTTTGGACGATAAGTTCACTACTGTCTGGAGCAGTTGAATTTGCGGTTGCGGTTTGGCTTTAACCAGGTTGTTAAATTTCTTGATATGTTTATTTTTTATTTTTTGAAATTCTTTCTGTGCAGAAACTTTGAGATGCCAGAGAGAATAGACCAAAGTTCAGGGTTAAGTACAGCGGAGAGCTGTGATTGTAGGGAGCTAATGGCAGCATTCATCACGGAGAGGGTGGTACGAGTAGCGGCGATTTGTTCCTGCAGAAGTGACAAGCTGACGCGGTAATATATGTGGACAATCCATATACACAGTATATATATATATATATATACAATCCATTAAGCTTCCAATATGATCTTTCTTTGGACATTTTGTCCCTGGTGCACTTTTCTTCCTTAACTGCGAGTGATTTTGTTGGTAATGCCCAAAAAAACAATCCTGTTTCGTCCGCATTGTAAATGTTTTTAGGTTCATATGGTGAAATCAATTATAGCAGTTTTAGTCTCCACTCACTCTCACTACACTTTCATCCACATCTTTAGCTTCCCCACAGACTTCATTCCACACAATATTGTGCCCCTTCTTAAAACTATCCAACCATCCTGTAGGTGCTTTAAACTGATCATTCCTGAGAATTTGGCTACTGTGAGAGCTTTGCTTTGGACCATTGCACCAGATATGTGAATGTTTTTTGATCTTGCATTCGTGAATCACTCCCACACTACCTCATTGATTTCCTTGTTGCCGGTTACCTTTGCCTTACTCTTCATTCGACCGTTTCCTTGTAGCCACTCTTTCATTATTTTATCCTTTTGTTTAAGTGTGTTGTATACTTGCATTTTGCCACACTTAAACCACATCATTATTTCTCGTACCGAGAGTTTATCCTTTTTTTTAGCTTCAATGACTTTGACTTTTTTGTTTAGCGACAATGCCACATACGATTTAGCCATGATGCAGAAAATGAACTGATCGGTTTGTTCACATTCAGGTTACTGAAATGTTTGGAATTACCAGAAACTGACCAACATTAATTCACAAACGAAACAGTAAAAGCAACACAAGTGCCAAAATCTAATAAATATAGGTGTATTTTTAAAACACTTTCCTCTTTATTCAACTAATTTAATAAATTCTTCAAATATTGCTTTCCATTTTCATGTTGGGCAGATTCTGCATTATAAAAAATAAATAACACTGTAATGTCTATTCTTCTGGCCAGGACTATATAATTTGTTCACATTGAGCAAGTTTTTGCCTTTTTCATGTTCCATCTTGGACAAGTTTTACTCTATATACATATTGGTAGTTTTACTCTATATACATAATGTACAAGTTTTAATATACAAGTATAAATATGTATAAATAATATACAAGTTTTACTCTATATACATAATGCTGCCTTGTGGCCAGCAATAGCAAAGAGCAAAGCATTTGTGATTTTGAGCTACTCTTCCCTTTCCTGAATCCAGTAGTTACTGGGATGAAATTGGTCGAACTTGTAAATTTATTCAGTATTGCTCTTTAGTTTGTAAAAATAAAATATCTGTTGTATGTATGTATGTATGTATGCAAGTGGCCACACACACAGGATGGCCTATAAGTCACAAAAGGGTTTAAAATGTGAATAACTTTTTTGATTATTGATTTTTTCATTTTATTTTTTCATATTTTAAGGAACATTTGGGAAATTAATCATGAAAATGTTCACATCCCAATAACGAACCACAATTTTGCATAAGATTTTATTTTAGAAATCAGCATTTAATTATTCTAATGAAAAGAATGAATAATTTTGTGAAGATTGCAATTAATTGGCCATCACATTCTCCAGAATTGATAGCTGCTGATTAATTCCTATATGGTTACCTGAAGGAAAATGTTTATGTCAACAAGAGACTTACAGTCCAGTAGCTGAAGTAGAACATTCTGCAGAAATTAGGGTATTACAGAAGCATTAACAGCTGTCATGGAACATGCTGTAGAAAGGCCTATCTTTGTGAAGCCCAAAATGGAAGGCATTCATGTGATGTGGTGTTTCATAACTAATCAAAAAATTTCCATATTCTGTATTTTATTATAACAATATATATATATATATATATATATATATATATATAATATAAATAAAAAAAAGTTATTAAATGTGTGTGGTATTTTTCTTGACTATTATGTATTATAATTTTAAACGAAGAAATTTTGGGATCACGCTATTGTCTCTACATCTTTTTAAAAAAAGTCAGATGGTTTAAATACCTAGCTTTTTTGCATTTTAAACCTTCAAGATTGCATACTTTTTGTTTGGTGATCTCGTTGATCCTGTTCATTGTGTGGTATTTTTTCTAAAAAAGCTAACATGATTTACCAACGAACTTCGTGTGCACTTCTCAGAGAAAGAATTTTCCATATGAGATTCATGCTTAGCAAAATAGACTCACAGTGCTATAGCTTATTCACAGATATCTCTAATAACCTTGATGCAGAGACATGGCAACTATTAGACAATATGATTAGCAACAGTTTTACCAAAACCTTTAACCACAGCAGAAAGACACAAATTGATAAATTCAACATGCTGTATGATAATCATATCAACTACAAACCGTCTCTACCAGATAACCAAGTGATAATTAACCTATCTAAATATGTTTTAATTAAACCTGAGATCTCTATTCTCAAAAAAGGATTCAATTTTGCCTTAAAACCCACTGCCATTCCTAAAATAGAGTTCATCTGCAACTTAGAAAAAGCCTTCTCATTGCTACCACTTCCAATAGCTAATGACTTACGATTAAAAAGCAGCATAATCCTTTCAGCTCCGTCAAGATCTCCTAACACCAACTCTAACCAAATGGAAAGAAGAACGCTTCTCAAATTAAGGAATAATAAAGACATCATACTTAAAGCCGACAAAGGCAATAATACAGTTATATTAAATACTAAAGATTATGAAGAAAAAATTAAAAATCTATTATCTGACACGTCTGTCTATGAAGTTCTCAATACAGATCCTACCCTAAAAAACCATAATGACACCAATAAACTATTACGTGGAATGACTAACTGGCCTATAGAAGTAATCTTCTTATTGTGCTGTCTTCTATCGAAGGTCAGCGACCATCTTGGCGAACAAACTGCGCTCTTGTGCTAATCTGAGCAGTTGTGCACTGCTCTTTCCTGTCCATGTCTTGATGTTGTCAAACCATGATATTCTTTTTCTTCCTCTAGTCCCTTTGCCATCAATTCTTCCTACCAAAATAGTTTGTAGAAGTTGGTATTTGCTGTTTCTCGTGATGTGGCCAAGATATGATGTTTTTCATTTCTTGATTATTTGTACAAGATGTTTAGCTTTGCCAATGGATTTTAAGACATTTTCATTGGTAATTTTTTCTGTCCATGATATCTTTAGCATTCTTCTGTATAGCCACATCTCAAAGGTTTCGATTTTCTTGATGGTTGTCGCCTTCAATGTCCATGTTTCACCTCCATAGAGCAGAATAGACCACACGTAGCATTTCAGCATTCGGCATCTGACTTCCATGTTTAGGTCTTTATTGCAGAATAGTGTTCTCATTTTCATGAAGGACTGCCATGCAACTTCAATCCTTGTCTTTATATCTATTTCTGGATCCCACCGCTCTTTAAGCCAGCAACCAAGATATTTATATCTTGACACTTGATCAATATTTTTCCCATTGAGTGTCAGTTTCATTGATGAGGCTGGATGTTTGCTGATGATCATGTATTTTGTCTTGTTGATGTTTATATTTATTCCCATTCTTTGGCTTTCTATGTATACTCTGTCAATGAGTTTTTGGAGATCATAATGTTATCTGCATATCGTAGGTTGTTAACAATCTTTCCATTTATTGTGATTCCCTCTGGACATTCTTCCAATGCTTTTTTAAAGATTACCTCTGCATATATGTTGAACAGGAGTGGTGAGAGCACACATCCTTGTCTCACTCCTCTTTTGATGTTAATATCATTGGTGGTAATGTTGTCTAATTGAATGGTAGCTGACTGATTCCAGTACAGATTTATTAGTCTTATGTCTTGTTCGTCTAGCCTTATTTGTTGAAGGACTTCTATTAAGTTAGTGTGTCTGACTTTGTCGAATGCTTTTTCAAAATCTATGAAACACATAAAGACAGATTTCTGTTTTTCTATGCATTTTTGTATCAATATTTGGGTACAGAAAAGGGCCTCTCTAGTACCAAAACCATTCCGAAAGCCGAATTGTGTTTCACTTAGAGTTTCTTCACTTTTTCTGTAAATGCGATTCTGAATTACTTTCAAAAATATTTTTAATGTTTGGCTCAATAGACTAATAAGTCGGAAGTCACCACAGGAATTCGCTTTGGGTTTCTTTGAGACAGTGATAAATGTAGATTTGAGCCAATCTGATGAAAATTCATCACTTTCACATATTTTATTAAATAGTTTTTCAAGAAGTTTGATGTTATCTGGTTCGATTAATTTTAAAAATTCTGTTTGCACACCATCCGTTCCACTGGCTTTTCCTGTTTTACTTGTTCGTATAGCATTCTCTATTTTGCATTTCATGATTGCTGGTCCTTGAATGTTATCTTTTATATTTATAGGCTTCTGTCTAGTATCATTGAAAAGTTCTGTTACATATTTTATCCAAATCTGTGCTTTGTTCTCCTCTTCTAGAACTATTTTTCCATTTTCATCTCTTAGAGACACTATTTGCTTTTTCCTCAGTTTTCCGGAAATTTCGTTGATTTTCTTATACAGATTGAAATTATCATGTTTCTTCTCAAGCAGTTCAATTTCAGTACATAAATTTTTCATCCAATTTTCCTTGGCTTCTTTTATTTTTTTTTTGATATGTGTTTCTGTATACCTGGCTAGATCTTTGTTTTTGTACATTCTTCTTGTATCAATAAGAGAAAGAATCTCATCTGTCATCCATTCCTGTTGTTTTATATTATTCACATAACCTACTTCTTCAATACTTGTTGTTACAATGGCATTCTTTAAGCTATTTCAAAGAGATTCAACACTCTTATTTTCTTCAAGATA
The DNA here is from genome assembly GCF_054136105.1 of Typopeltis vanoorti. Taxonomy (NCBI): domain Eukaryota; kingdom Metazoa; phylum Arthropoda; class Arachnida; order Uropygi; family Thelyphonidae; genus Typopeltis; species Typopeltis vanoorti. The sequence continues at coordinate 191,023,990 of NC_143549.1, read as the reverse complement.
AGTACCAGATCGACATAATAGGGGTGACTGAAACAAAAAAGACCAAAACTGGTGAGATCTTTCTGAGCAATAAATACAAAATGTTATATTCAGGCAATAACAATCAAGGAAAAGGAGTAGCCATAGTATTCAACACAAAATACGAGGCTAATCTTATTGAATGGCAGTCAGTCTCAAGTAGAGTAATGTGGGCAAATATGAGAATGGGGAACTGGACAATGAGACTTATTTGTGCCTATGGTCCCACAGAAGGTTCTATTAAGGTAGAAGTGGAGGAATTTTTTGAGGCTTTAGAAAAAGCAACTGACACAATGAAAAAGGAAAAGTTGGTCCTTGTTGGGGATCTAAATAGTAGAGTAGGAAATGATTGTGAGACATACAAAAATATTTTGGGAAAATTTGGAGAAAAGAGCAAAGCTAATAATAATGGCAAATATCTGTTGGATTTCTGCTCAGGACATGGACTGGTTATTACTAACACCATGTTCCAACATAAAAATGTGCACAAATTCACATGGAGAGAAGAGGCTAGGAATAAGAAAAGTCTCATTGACTATGTTATTGTTGATAGTGATGTTTTCTCCCTGGTGCAGGACACCAGAGTGTACAGAGGATTTGAAATTGGAAGTGATCACTATTTAGTCTTGAGCAGGATAAAATTGAATTTCATATTGAAAAGAATAACATGTAAGAAAGTTTTAAAGCGAATAAAAGTTGAGCAGCTCTCAGATGTAAACTGTAGACTAAAATACAGAAATATTATTGAAAAGAAAATGAAAGAGTTTGAGAACAGGAATCAAACCTTGGAGATTCAGTGGCAAACTCTGAAGGAAACATTGATTGATTCTGCCAGAGAGGCATGTGGTGAGGTTGTGTGCAAAGATAAAAAAATCAGAACTCCCTGGTGGACACAGGAAGTTAAAGAGGCAGTGAAGGAAAAGAAGAAAGCATATCAAAAGTTCCTAGCAAATAAGTCAGCTTTTACTCTTACAGAATACAGAGACAAATGTAAGAAAGCTAAACAGTGTGTAAAACTAGCTAAACAAAAGTCATGGGAGGACTTTGGCAAGAATATAGAAAATAAATATCAAGAAGGTGGCAAAATATTCTGTAGGTTGTTGAAGAAGCTTAGGAATGGAGGAAAGAGTGCTGTAAAAGGAATTAGAGATGATAAAGGTGAAAGGAAAACAGGAGAAAAAGATATCCTTGAAGTATGGAGTAATTACTTTGAAAAACTGCTAAATGAAACAAGCAGTGATGACAGCACAATGATAAAAAACACTGACCAGGCATGCAGTCAGGAATACATATCCATACTTGAAGTAGAAAAAGCCATCAAAGGCTTGAAATGTGGAAAGGCAGCATGAGTAGATGATATTCGACCAGAAATGCTGAAGTATGGTGGTATAAGAGTCTTACAGTGGCTGCACTGCATAGTTCAGAAAGCCTGGACAGAGGGACGAATTCCTGATGATTGGAGTAGAGCTCTCATAGTACCCATATATAAAAAGGGAAATAAAACTGAATGTGAGAATTACAGAGGTATTTCCCTACTGAGTGTTCCTGGCAAGATCTATGCAAGTATACTTGAGAAACGGTTGAGAAGAATTGTGGAAGAAAAGCTTGGTGAAGAACAAGCTGGATTCAGGCCAAATAGAGGCTGTCAGGATCAGATCTTCACTTTACGACAAATAGTCGAGAAAGCATGGGAATATAACAAAGATCTGTATTTAAGTTTTGTCGATTTGGAAAAGGCATATGACAAGGTGCCAAGAGAGAAGCTATTCAATACGCTGCAGTTATATGGTGTCAATGGGGCATTATATCAAGCAATACTTAGTCTTTATTTGAGTTGTGAGTCAGCAGTTAGAATTGAAGGAAGTACAGGAAGATGGTTTAATGTTAAATCTGGTGTGAGACAAGGATGTACATTATCCCCTCTGTTATTCATTATCTATATGGATCACATTATGAAGGAATGTGGTATTAAACCTGATATCAAAATTGGGGATGTTAATGTCAGCTCTTTGCTTTATGCGGATGATGTTATACTTCTAAATAAATCCGCTACAAGTCTGCAAGATTCTCTGACTAAATTGAATAGCTGTTGTAATAGATATGGTATGAAGGTCAGCAATAAAAAGACAAAGACAATGAAAATAGGCAGAATCATTGAAAATGTCAACTGTGTTGTGAATGGAGAACCTGTGGAACAAGTAAAACATTTCAGCTACTTAGGCACAATTTTTACTGAAGATGGTAAACTAAATATAGAAATAGACAACAGAATCAGCAAAGCTGGTATCGTGGGAAGTCAATTGAATAAATTCATATGGAATAAGAAAGAAATTAGTCGGAACACTAAATTAGCTGTATACAAGACTGTGTTCAAACCAATTTTAACTTATGGATCTGAGAGCTGGGTCAGAAGTAAAACACTTGACCAAAGACTAGAGACCGCAGATATGAGAGTCCTGAGAAAGATTAGAGGCGTGAACAGATGGCATCAATGGCAATATCATATTAAAAATGAGGATATTAGGAAAGAACTTGACATTGTCAGCATCCAGGAATGCGTTAGCAGAGCTAATCTCAGATGGTATGGTCACTTAAATAGAATGGGAGAGGAAAGATTAGCAAAACAAGTGTTCTCTGCCAGGTTGGCAGGAAAACGACCCAGAGGAAGACCAAGATATAGGTGGATTGATACGGTACAAAGTGCCTTAGACGATAGAAATATAAGATCTGATAATGTTGGAGTCTTGACAAGTAACAGACTGATTTGGAGGAAAATTATAGATAGGAAGTTAGTAATGATGTAATTTTTTCATGTAGTACTGTCATATCCTGTACACCCCTTGAGGGTACATTGAAGGAAATTGATGATGATGATGATATTTTCTTCACTGTTAATCTATTGTAATCGCAGGTTAAGCTGTGTTTTGGCACTTTTATTTATGTTCGGGTCTTTCAGTTTTTCTACATCAATTTTCTTTTTCTTCTTTTGTGATTTTTTAGCTGATTTTAATCTAAGACATACTTCTGCAACTATGGGATTGTGGTCTGATGAGATATCTGCTCCAGGATAAGTCTTTGCACTCTTTATACTACTGTGGAATCTTTTATTTATCAGTATATAATCAATTTGATTTCTGACAATGTTATGTAATATGTTATAGAAGTAATAAGAAAGCTAAAATCAATGCACCCACTAACTCCAAGATTGTATGGCGTTCCTAAAATTCATAAAGATGGTATACCATTATGTCCAATAGTTGATGGAATCTATTCTCCTACTTACCAACTGTCCAAGTACCTTGCAAAGATTTTACAACAACACATTCACGTCTCGGATACTTATATTAAAAACTCGCAACATTTTGTAGATACATTAAAAAGCATCCCTATCTATCTAGAAGAAGATATACTAGCAAGCCTGGACATTACATCTCTGCTTACAAACATTCCAGTGGTTGAAGTCATCAACATCTTAGACAACTTGTTCCCAAGAAACATCACTACTTTTTTCAATCACTGTTTAACTTCTAACTATTTTATTTGGCAAAAAAGTGTCTACAAACAACTCACCGGATTAGCAATGGGTAGCCCCCTCTCTCCTCCTTGTGCTGACTTATTCATGGAAGATCTAGAGGAAAAAATCTTATCCCAGATCATTCCAAAACCGAAAATTTGGTACAGATATATTGATGATATCTTTCTCATTTGGGATCATATGAAAGAAGAACTAATGGATTACCTCAACCAAATCAGTAGTTTCCACCATACCATCAAATTCACATTAGAAATTGAAAAAGATGGAAAACTGCCATTCCTAGGCATCCTAATAAAGAAACAAACCAATAATAGTATCAACCTATCTGTGTATAGAAAACCTACAAATATTGGACGTTACCTCCATTTCAACTCGTCTCATCATATAGCTCAGAAACTTAGCATTATCCATGTGCTCAAGAAAAGAGCTATACAGTACACAACAGACCAAGATGACCTACAAACGGAATTAACTACAATATCCTGAGAGCTATCTTTAAATGTTATCCAAAAAGACTCTACAACAAGATTCTCTTGACTAATATACCACATAGACAACGTGATGACGTCCAATACATCAGTACTATTATTATTCCATTTGTCAGCAGCATTTCCAAAAATAGACAACGTGATGACGTCCAATACATCAGTACTATTATTATTCCATTTGTCAGCAGCATTTCCAAAAAATTGGCTAACCTTCTGAAACCACATAATATCAGAGTAGCATTCAAGCCAGTCAACGCTATTCGGAAATTTTTAAGATCACCGAAAGACCCTCATCCATTCTACAAATACTCTGGAGTATATAATATACCTTGCTCATGGTATTAGTTATGTAGGTCAGACCTCTAGAATCTTTGAAACGAGAAAGAAAGAACATATAGGATATGTCAGAAACAACAGACAAGACATTTCAGGCCTTTCTTGCCACTTTGCCTGTACCAACCATCACATTGAGTGGGATAAGAGCCTTATGCCCTATATAGAAGATAACTACCATTCAAGAACCTTCAAGGAAGCAGCTACAGTCGCCCGTACAACTGAAAACCTAAACAAGAATCAAGGTCTAACCTTACCAGAAATTTGGAAAGCTTTAATCAGATCAATAAACATCAAAGAAATAAACTTTCTTGACAATTACATCATGAGACGATAAAATAAAAAGCAACTTGACTAATATTATAAAAAAAGTGTAATAGTTTATAAAGTTATTAAATGTTTAAACTGCTTCATGACTTATGGGTCATCCAGTATATAAAAATCTAAAATTTCATATATAGTTTGTTTTCAGTTCTGCTTCATGTGACTGGATTATATGTGAACTTGAAAATGCTTTACATTGATTATTTTTTTCTTACGTATGTGCTAGAATGGTACAAAGAAAGCTTCAGTTATTTTGATTGATCGAACACTGGATCTGGTTGCGCCATTGAGTCAGCATACGGAGTCTCTACTAGACAGAATAATAAGAGTTTTGCCCCATCTTCCAGGCTATTCAAGTGATGTAGCTGTGAATATGGCTCCAATTTGTGCTACAAAGAGGTACATTTAAATGCAATATAAGATTTAAAATGACTACAAAAAACTAATTATTGGGATGAAAATAAATTAAAATAGATTAGTTAAATAGAAAATATAAGAGATTACAAGTTTATTCAATACAGTTGAAGATAACAATTTATATCCACAAATATATCCTGTCCTGTCAGATGTCTTCTCCCTCCAGGAGATTGACTACCATATGTCTCCACCATCTCCTATTCTGTACCTCTCTGCTGCATTCTTCATATGAGAGATAGGCCCAGTCTTCTATATTTTTCATCCACTCCAGTCTTTGTCTTCCTCTCCTTCTCTTTCCCTCAACAGTTCCTTCAAGAAGTGTCCTTTGTAGGCAATTATGTCTCAGAATATGTCCAAAATAGATGACTTTTCTCTTTTTAATTTCTTTCATCAGGCTCCTGTTTATGCCTGCCATCTCTAGTACCTCTTCATTTATCTTTTTATCTTTCCATGACAAAATTTGTGATAATTTCAAGAGAAAAGGAAATACCAAAAATATGCATCAATATAAAAGGAAATAAATTAAAACATATGCAAACATTCATATACCTCGGACACTTGATCACAGAGAATGGCAGGACAGAAGATGAAATTAGAAAAAGGATTAAAATTGCAAGTTCAACTTTCAACAATATGAAAAATCTACTGACATCTAGAGAATTAAATCTGAAAACAAGAATATGAATTTCCAATTCTTATTCTTGTTTTGCCTCATAATTCTTCACAGCATCCACATTTCAAAGGCCTCCAGTTTTTTCACACTCAGATTGGAGAGTGTCCATGTCTCTACTCCGTATAATAATGTGGACCATATGTAGCATTTGGAAATTCTTATTCTTGTTTTCAGATTTAATTCTCTAGATATCAGTAATTTTTCATACTGTTGAAAGTTGAACTTGCAATTTCAATCCTTTTTTTTTTTAATTTCATCTTCTGTCCTGCTATTCTCTGTGATCAAGTGTCCGAGGTATGTGTATGTTTGCACCTGTTCTAATTTATTTCCTTTTATATTGATGTATATTTTTGATATTTCCTTTTCTCTTGAAATTATCATAATTTTTGTCTTTTTAAAGTTGAAACTGGGGCCATACTGTTTGCTGTACTTGAGGGTTTCATCTATAAGAGTCTTGAGGTCATATTTGTTTTCAGCTAGAAGAACTATGTCATCTGCATATCTTAGGTTATTAATATTTCTGCCCCCTACAGTGATTCCTTTGAGGTTACTAACTTTATTAAATATTTCTTCTGTGTACAGGTTAAAGATAATCAGAGACAAGACACAGCCTTGTCTCACACCTTTCTGAACTGGGAATTCTTCTGAGGTCTCTCTATTTATTCTCAAAGATGCAGTCTGTTCCCAGTAAATATATATACAAATATATCAGTCCACCATACATCACAAAAATATGGCATCATAAAGTCCCTTGTATCAAGAGTGTACAAAGTTTGTTCTTCTGAAGAATCGCAAACAAGAACTGGAAACTATCAAAGAAACAGCCTTACTATAATCCAAAAGTAACTAAAAATAATAATTAACCACTCTCCTATGCAGCAATCTAGACAAAAAATCCAGACAAAATGCCCACAGGACTTCTATACCATATATTAAAAGCATCTCTGAACATGTGACAAAAATTATGAAAAAATATGAACTCCTTATTACCTATAAACCTACCAAATTCATATGTTACCTTCTCTAAAAGACAAAAACAAATCTCTTAATGCCTTTAAAGGCATTAAGACAGTTTAGCATCACCAGCCATCAACTGGATATCAATCTACCCCCCCCTACTTCCCAATCATTCTCAGTATCATTAATATTGAATAGCAATAGTTCAAATATGCAGTGCATCCTTTTTACATACACAGCTGATTACATGACTTCTCTTTGATTCATCTCCAGTATATACCACTCTCTGCCTGTCCATCAGCTACCTTCTTACCCTTGTCGACAGCTTCTTATTCATCCCCCTTCCTCCCTATTTGCAGTACCTTATATAAATAAGATTATGTGCAAATGCCTTTGCAAAATCTAGCAATGTAGCCATTTCCCTTATCCAACACAATTACCACTTTATTGTAGAAGGTGAATAAATTACTACAAGACCTCCCCTTCATAAATCTATGCTGTTCTTAATCAGCATATCCATTACTTTAATCACCACTGCTAAGATACTAATCAGTCTACATTTTCATGACATTATTTTCACCTAAATGATACATACTTGAAAATTGATCACTCAGTATAATTGTTTTTTCTGCTTCTGTCACCTTTGTACCATCAATGTTCATAAAGTTATCCTTCCATAATTATTCATCCTTTTGCTTACCACATAGCAAAAGAACTCTTTGTGGTTTACTTTGGCATATTAGTTTTCTCTCATTTTCTTCTCCCTGATAATAACCCTGATTCTCTGTTAATCTCCCTTATTAACATCCTTCTTTGTATTGCTTATGAGCCTACTGATTATCATTTTCTTCTTTTATAGTACCTGCTTAATGATGCTACTCACTCATCCATTTAACTTCCACTTGATTTGTCCTCCTGACCAAGTATGCAATCTGACTGCTTTCCTTAAATACTCCTTGATATTTTCCCATGTAAAGCACCTCCATGGAGCAAATGAAAGAATGACAATACATTGCACCTTTCGATTGGAATGGGCCTAAGTTTGATTCTCATTGTGACGTGAGGAATCTTTATATGAATTTTTTTCAATTAAAGGTGAGTTAGCCAGTCTCATACAAAAGTAGTAAGGTTTTTCCTCCTGGAAACTTGGGATTTTCATTTCACATGCAGACAAATCGGCCCTTCAGAACATGCAATTTACAGACCAAAAAAAAAATACTAGTGGTGGTAGGCAGTAGATGGCATTGATGTACATGATGATGGTATTAGAGGTTCGATGTGGTGGTGGAGATGGAGAGCTGTAGAGTAGGTGTCCTCCTTCAGTGAGTCTTGGGACTCCTTGGAGGTGTCACAAAATAATAATAATAGTAATTATTATTATTAACATCCTTCTTTGGCAGTTTCTTGATTTTTTTTTTTCATTTAATCTCTCACCTGCTTAATTTCTGCTCCAGAAATTAACAATAATAGTATTGTCTTCTATCAGTCAAGTCTCACTAATTGCCTATTGTTTTTGGCCAGTTCTAGTTAACCAATGCCATGAGCTCCTCACCTTTGTTTCTGATACTTCTAACATTGATGTATATACACTACAATATTCTCTTGCATTTTTTTAATAACGTCTTGATTGTCTGATTTTGATTTCAGACCTGACAAACTGTGTTCAGTATTCTTTGATCTTTTTCATTCACACACATTTACTTCCAGGGTGCTTGCACATATTCTTGGCTGTCTTCCATATAATAATATGTTTAGTTTTCCTTATTTTGCACCTTCATTCTCTCACTAAGCAAAACATTTTCCAGACAGAGAACTCCCAATCCATTTGTGCAGTCCATCATTCATATGCAAGTCCTTTCATCCTTCAGACTATATGTCTAAAAGCTGCATACATTCCTCCTGCATCATCTATATATTGATTCATTGTGACCACAGCCCTTCTTAATGCTCTCCTGCCATACTTTGCAATTAGGCTTACTTTACTCTCTAACTCTTCTTTTTCACTTCTAACAACTCTTTCATACCCATTCTCATTCCATACTTTTTGCCTTTTAAATCATTCCTTCCAGCCAAAATTATTCTCTTTCACTTCCCCCTGTTTACATTCTAATTATGTCACTAACATCTTTAACTTTAGTACAAGGAATGCATGATTTCATTATGCACTGTTCAAGCACACCTGTAATCATGGAGTCGCCACACTATAGAATATTGTCTCATTATTCTTCTTTTTTCATTCATTAATACTTTCCTTACTCTTTTCTCATATCTCCTTTTTTTTACTCACCTGTCTTTTCTTTCTGTTTTCTCTGACTTCTCCTTTGTTTACTCTTCTCTGCTAAACCACTCACAGCTATTTGTTTCATTAAAACCATTTCACTATTCTCACTTTTACTCCTCCTTTCTTGTTTTCTATCTTAGGACTCACACTTTCATCATTCATACTTCATTCACATTCATTCCTTTCTTCAACCTCCTCAATACTCACTTTTTTTTTTTCACAAACATTCACCACATTTTCTTGCTTTTAACATAGACATTTTTTGACACTTGCTTTCATGACACTTCAGACACACTCTCAAATCTTTTACTTTTGATAGTGAATACATTGGATGTCAATTCTATCTCATAACGTCCTTGTATATTGAATTTCCTGAACAATTTTGTTGGAAAGATCTTGGTTAAAGTCCCATCTAGAATATGAAGAACTTTCATAAGGGCTTTTCAATTGAAGGTTAGTGAGCTAGTCTTGTACAAGACTGGCTTAAGAGGCGATAAGGTTTTTCATCTGGCGAAATAGGCAAACTGGCCTTAATGTATGTGCACTTTGCAGGCATAATACACTGACCTCATAAACTTAGTTGCTTCAGCCATAAATCTAAAACAACCAATCATTCCCCAAACAATAATTTTATCTTAGTTGCCATCTTGTTGTTCTTCACTGTCATTAGTGCACTATAATAATAATAAAAATAAACCTTCTAAAAGCATACACTGATTAAAACAGATGCTTCACAGTGAATTAAAACTGTATTACAAATTATATCTAACATATATTACCCAGTATCATTACTTAAAAAAGCAAATTATATAACTTTTTTACAGAGCAGCATATTGACAACCTTCCACTATGTGCCACCATATAACGATATTAATCATATATAAGGAATAAAAAATTGTTTAGCTAGTTATTTATCTAGAGCTTTAGATAATAATGCTGATGATGTTGAAGAAAAGTTTCCTAAATCTAGAGAGATTAATCATTAATTCTTAGTTCATGAAGCCGAAATGAGAAGAACTCTGTAAGATTAAAAATATGTTTTCATGTTATCAGAATTGAAGTAAATGATAATAGAAGATTAGAAGGTTGATATATATTTAAAAGATCTTAACAAAAACTTAAAGAATATTGAACCAATGTTTGAAGACTTTACATTGTTATGAACATTATTATTATTATTTGACACCTCCAGGGAGTCCAAAGACTCATCGAGGGAGAGTGTGCCAACAGCATCGAACGATTGTCCCCTTCCAACTACTAACCATACTCAAACTTACTTAACTGAGCCATTAGTAGCAGAGGCTCTACCAATCGAGGAAAACAAAATGTTAATGATTATCCAGATTATGATTAGCCTTATTGATCAAAGGGTATGATGCTTGCTTTGGGTCTGACAGGTCCCAGGTTCACATCCCAGATGATTCCATAATTACATTTGAGTGGCCGCTTAGGGATCAAAGCTAGATACCTAGAAGGAGACTTCAGTGTGGCATTTTGAAGAATGTAAAGAACACTGACCAGAGCTGCTGACTTAATGTCTATTCCTCACATGCTTATGATGCAGTCCATTAGTATCTGAATTCTGAATGAAATGAGGATGAGCTGGAAATTTGGGATTTAGCTGACCAAATTGTATTCTTTATTGCTTTAAACCAAAAGAAAGAGATGATAGCAAATAGTAGAATGTAATTTTGGCTGGGATACTACCTGATTAAGTAAGCTGGTGACAGCTCTGTGGGATTCTCTCCAAGTTTAGTTGACAGACAGAAAAAAAGGGGACATACTAGTAACTTATAAGTTACTGCAAGGGCTCTTGGCATTAAAGGAATTTTGCACTACATGATGAGTAGAGAGAGAACTAGGGATCACCGCTGAAAGTTTTGTAAGAGTGTGGTTAGTATCAGTGTGTGGACTAGATTTTTTGTTTGGTGAATGAGTGAAATAGGTTGCCATAAGTTGTTGTAAGTGCCCTGATAGTGAAGGAGTTTAAGGAGAAGTATGATAGGTATTGTACGTATAAAGGTTATTTGGGTCTCCCATGATGAGTCTTCTGACTCCATGGAGATACCCATATAATAATAATAGTAATAATTTAAATTAAAATCTTTAAATTAGCATCATTGTCATATGCCTTTTTTTTTTTTTAGATCTAGCAAAAAAAGCATGTGATAAGATCCTATGAGAAAAGCTTCTAAATGCTACAATTATGTGGTGCAAATGGGACATTATACAGAGCAACATGTAGTCTGCATTGAAGTTGTTTGTCAGCACTTAGAATTGAAGGATATATAAGAAGATAGTTTGAGATACTGCCACAATAGACATTAGCCTTCAGGTAATCCCACAAACAAAAATCGCATGGAGTGATATCAGGGGAGTGAGGTTTCTGTGCAACTCAAATGAAGCAATAATCACTCTTTCTTCTGTGAAGTGATGCTGTAGAAGCTGTTTTACTGGTTGCAATGGGGAGAGGTGCTCCCTCTTTCATAAAAATGGTCTTGTCCGGACATCATCATTGTTAAAATTACAGAATGACAAAACTTTTCAGCATATTATGATATTTCCATGAGTGTTGTAATGTCCTCAAAAAAAAAAAAAAAAAAAGGTCTTATTATAAATTTGCTGTGAAGCCTCCACACCAAACAGTAATTTTCAGTGAATGTAGTGAGTGTTCCTGGAACACATGGGGTGATTCAGAAGTCCAAATTGGCCTGTACATTATGAGATATGGTGGCAAGTTTATGTAAAATTCCCACTTCATGTGAAATATGCTTCTTTATATACGAATAGCCTAGTCATGCAGATATTTTATGTGCAAACTTTTCTTTGCTCACATTTGGGTAAAATAATGGTGAAAACAAAAATATAATTGTTGAGTATAATTTATTTAGAAAGGAATTCACTTATTCATAAACTAATAACTGAACCTAGTAAATTTAATCCCCAGAAAACCAGAGAATCCCTATAGATTTAGAATATGTAATTTTTGCTCTTAGTGATCTTTGCTCCAGTACTTTTAGATTATAAAGTTAATCTTAAAAAGAGCTGATAAACTAGGTAAAAAGTCTTCAGGGATATACAGTTATTAGAAAAAAAAATTTCCCCTCACAATTTTAAATAAATATAAAAACTTCAACAAAATAACATGTCCTGATAGATTAAAATCATATCTTTTATTTTCTCTTCAAATTAGCAAGCCATGCTGAGAACACATACAGTTAACTGACAGAGATGTTTGATGACTTGAGTGGAGTTAGCAAGATATGTAATATAATGCATCTCCTGAGATGAGTCCTGGAACTCTCTGGAGGTGCCACTATTACTACTCATTTTAAGATCAGTGAGTAAGATTCTTCCCCACCCTCCTACTTTTATGACTGATATAAATAAATTTTCTATTAAGACTCTATGCAATGCTCGCCCATGGAATTGAAACTGTTGAGATGTGCATCTTTCAGCTTTAGATTGCTGAATGTATATAATTGAGAACAAAATATTTGAATTAGTATGAATGATTTCTAACCAAATCAACTTGGTTTAGTTTTTATTCAATAACTGAGTTTTATGTCACAAAATATTGTATATTTATTTGCATCATTATTATATTTTTAACTGTTGCTGTGATATTATGCTGTGCCAGATAAAGGCAGTCGATTAGGAAGGTAGCTTAACGATCCAAGAGTTTCAACAAAAATTCAGCACTTATGCTTAGAAATACCTAGAATCTTCTTCTTCTTATTGTGCTGTCTTCTATCGAAGGTCAGCGACCATCTTGGCAAACAAACTGAGCTCTTGTGCTAATCTGAGCAGTTGTGCACTGCTCTTTCCTGTCCACGTCTTGATGTTGTCAAACCATGATATTCTTTTTCTTCCTCTAGTTCCTTTGCCATCAATTCTTCCTACCAAAATAGTTTGTAGAAGTTGGTATTTGCTGTTTCTCATGATGTGTCCAAGATATGATGCTTTTCATTTCTTGATTATTTGTACAAGATGTTTAGCTTTGCCAATGGATTTTAAGACATCTTCATTGGTAATTTTTTCTGTCCATGATATCTTTAGCATTCTTCTGTATAGCCACATCTCAAAGGCTTCGATTTTCTTGATGGTTGTCGCCTTCAATGTCCATGTTTCAACTCCGTAGAGCAGAATAGACCACACGTAGCATTTCAGCATTCGGCATCTGACTTCCATGTTTAGGTCTTTATTGCAGAATAGTGTTCTCATTTTCATGAAGGACTGCCGTGCAACTTCAATCCTTGTCTTTATATCTATTTCTGGATCCCACCACTCATTAAGCCAGCAACCAAGATATTTATATCTTGACACTTGATCAATATTTTTCCCATTGAGTGTCAGTTTCATTGATGAGGCTGGATGCTTGCTGATGATCATGTATTTTGTCTTGTTGATGTTTATATTTATTCCCATTCTTTGGCTTTCTATGTATACTCTGTCAATGAGTTTTTGGAGATCCATAATGTTATCTGCAATTAGCACGGTGTCATCTGCATATCGTAGGTTGTTAACAATCTTTCCATTTATTGTGATTCCCTCTGGACATTCTTCCAATGCTTTTTTAAAGATTACCTCTGCATATATGTTGAACAGGAGTGGTGAGAGCACACATCCTTGTCTCACTCCTCTTTTGATGTTAATATCACTGGTGGTAATGTTGTCTAATTGAATGGTAGCTGACTGATTCCAATACAGATTTTTTATTAGTCTTATGTCTTGTTCGTCTAGCCTTATTTGTTGAAGGATTTCTATTAAGTTGGTGTGTCTGACTTTGTCGAATGCTTTTTCAAAATCTATGAAACACATAAAGACAGATTTCTGTTTTTCTATGCATTTTTGTATCGATATTTGGGTACAGAAAAGGGCCTCTCTAGTACCAAAACCATTCCGAAAGCCGAATTGTGTTTCACTTAGAGTTTCTTCACTTTTTCTGTAAATGCAATTCTGAATTACTTTCAAAAATATTTTTAATGTTTGGCTCAATAGACTAATAAGTCGGAAGTCACCACAGGAATTCGCTTTGGGTTTCTTTGAGACAGTGATAAATGTAGATTTGAGCCAATCTGATGAAAATTCATCACTTTCACATATTTTATTAAATAGTTTTTCAAGAAGTTTGATGTTATCTGGTTCGATTAATTTTAAAAATTCTGTTTGCACACCATCTGGTCCACTGGCTTTTCCTGTTTTACTTGTTTGTATAGCATTATCTATTTCGCATTTCATGATTGCTGGTCCTTGAATGTTGTCTTTTATATTTATAGGCTTCTGTCTAATATCATTGAAAAGTTCTGTTACATATTTTATCCAAATCTGTGCTTTATTCTCTTCTTCTAGAACTATTTTTCCATTTTCGTCTCTTAGAGACACTATTTGCTTTTTCCTCAGTTTTCCGGAAATTTCGTTGATTTTCTTATACAGATTGAAATTATCATGTTGTTTCTGAAGCAGTTCAATTTCAGTACATAAATTTTTCATCCAATTTTCCTTGGCTTCTTTTATTTTTTTCTTGATGATGTTATGTGTTTCTGTATACCTGGCTAGGTCTTTGTTTTTATACATTCTTCTTGTATCAATAAGAGAAAGAATCTTATCTGTCATCCATTCCTGTTGTTTTATATTATTCACATAACCTACTTCTTCAATACTTGTTGTTACGATGGCATTCTTTAAGCTATTCCAAAGAGATTCCACACTTTTATTTTCTTCTATGTTAATCTGTTGTAATCGCTGGTTAAGCTGTGTCTTGGCACTTTTATTTATGTTCGGGTCTTTCAGTTTTTCTACATCAATTTTCTTTTTCTTCTTTTGTGATTTTTTAGCTGATTTTAATCTAAGACGTACTTCTGCAACTATGGGATTGTGGTCTGATGAGATATCTGCTCCAGGATAAGTCTTTGCACTCTTTATACTACTGTGGAATCTTTTATTTATCAGTATATAATCAATTTGATTTCTGACAATATTATATTGGTTATCTTGAGGCGATTTCCAAGTGTACAGTCTTCTGGGTGGAAGTTTAAACCAGGTATTTGCTATTGTTAGATCATCTTCCTGACAGAATTGGACTAGGCGATCTCCTCTGTCATTTCTGGTGCCTAAGCCATGTTCGCCAACAATTTCTCCATCACCCCCTCTTCCCACTTTTGCATTGAAGTCACCCATCACTATGTTTATATCATGTTCCTTTGTTAGGTTTTTAATCTCTTTTAGGTGTTCATAAAACTCTTCAACATCTTCTTCACTTTTGTCAGCTGTGGGTGCATAAGCTTGGATGATATTTATGTTAACGGGGTTTCCCTTAAGTTGTAACAGCATTATCCTTTCAGAAAATGAAATCCAATTTATACCTAGAATGAACTTGCTAAATCCAAATTTCTTTGGAAAAGGTATTTATGGTTGAGGTAGTAAATTGGCTGGTTATAAAAGTCTGTACTGGAGCTGTAAATGAATTGCTGAACTCACATGAAATTGAGTTTACCATTGAGGAACTTATTGAAATGGCAGAGCAAGGAACTGAAGAAGCTGACATTGAGAAACATAATCATACCCTTACATTTACATTACAAAGACTAACAGAGACTTTTGAAAAACTTGAGTCTGGTTAGAGATATTTCAAAACTGATGCCCCAATTTTGAATAAAACGGAGTTTGCCATGATCAGGATATCTTTAATGCTGAAGCAAAATTTATTAAGAAAAGAAACTCTAAACAGTAAATCCTGTAACATTTTCACTTTTTGCATGATGAAATAAATGCAATACTTCATTATTTAAGAGCCACTTCAGTATGATAAGATATAATTCAAACTGTATTTCCGAAAACATAACCTCAATTTTTTACACCAAATCTATGGGAATTTAGGGTTTAATTTATGAGCACACTTAACAACAGTTTTATTATTATTATTACACCCTCCATGGAGTTGGCAGACTCATCGTAGGAGGTTCATTCAACTGACAACATATTTATCATATCCTTAACACTCCTTGCATTAACAACATATTCTGGTAATATGTTCCACTCACTGACAGTTTTCCATGTAAAAAATCTACTCTTCACTACACTTTTACATAACTTTCAGTTAGGATATCTGGTTCTTCCCCTCTCACTTTCTACTCTTTTTATAATCCCCTCTGGATTAATATGATAAAATCCTCTCCCTAACTTAAATGTCTCTATCATATCATCTCTCTTCCTCCTATCCACCAAACTCTGCAATCCACATTTCTTTAATCTCTCTCCATAGCCAGCATTCCAATGTCCTGATATTGTCTTAGTCACTTGCCTCTGGACCCTCTCCAGTGTCTCCACATCACATTAAAAACCAGGTGATCAAATTTGAACACAGTAGTCCAAGTGTGGTCTGACCAGTGCCTTATACAGTGGCACAATCACTTCTTATCTTCTATCTTCCTACATTTTATCATAGCAACACTATGATGTGCGGCCTTTGAACACTAGCAGTACGTCCTCTAAACTTCAGTCTACTGTCAACCATCGCTCCTGAATCTCTAATCTCATCCACGTCCTGCAATACGGTACCATCGATATAGTACACAGCCTCATATTTCTGCACTCCAAATTGCAACACCTTGCATTTATGATATTAAAACTGCAACCCCTCTCCTTTGTCCAAGTAAAAAGTCTATTTAAATCTTCTTGAAGGGAATTATCATCAACAGTGCTTCTTATAATTCTTCCCAACTTTGCATCATCAGCAAACATCTGAAGATCCCCAGTCAGTCCACATGATATATTGTTTACAAACAAGTTAAACATCATGGGGCCCAAGAACAGAATCCTGGGGCATGCCACTCGTTACTCTCCTTTATTGAGACACTGCTCCATCATACACAACCTGTTGGTATTATTTAGAGAGCCAATCTCTGATCCATCTAACCAGTATCATGTGGTAATCACCAACATATACACCAACTTATCATGTGGTAATCTATCAAACACTTTTGAAAAGTCCAAGAATATCACTGTCTATGATTCTCCCTTATCTAAAACACTTGTTATGTTATCATAAAACACAAGTAAATACTAAAACAGAACCTACACTTTACAAATCCATGCTGACCATCATAAAGAATGCTGTGTCCATCAACCCAATCCTGTGTTCTATTCCTTACCAATCTCTCCAACACCTCGACTACAACCACAGTTATACAAATTGGCCTATAGTTGGAGACCTGTCTTAGAACCATGCTTGTGGAGGTACTATTTTGCCTTCTTTCCACTCCTTAGGAACCCTACCCACAGCAAGATTTTCATTAAATAATCAGGTCAAGGGCATAGCCAACTATGGTGATATGTCATCCATTCCCACAGGTTTATTAACATCTAATCCAACCAACATCTGATACACTTCTGTTTCTTCCACTTCTAATTCTCCTAATACTTGCCTCTCTTCTATATACTGCATGGCATCATTCAATAATTCCACTATATCCTTTGCAGCTGTTAGTCTGCTGCCATGACCATCCACCAATGTTGATCTGCCATAATTATTCTTCCTCTTGCTTGCTATGTAGTGGAAAAATTCTCTTGAGTTAACCTTGGCCTGACCAGCCAATCTCTTCATACTACATCTTTTCTTTCTTTACCATGCTTGTCAACTTCTAGCCTGCGCTTTATACTCTTCATGGATCTGATCACCACCAAGTCTCTTGTACCTCCATAGCATTTTCTTTTCCAACACAGCTTGCTTGATTTTACTGTTTATCCATTTCACCCTTACTCTGTTTACTCACTTAACCTTTGGTATGCAGTTATACATTGCATTATTTTCCAGCAACCAATTAGTCATAAAAGCAGGATCTATTGTAATGATAATAGCATATTTATGAAACAATTTAACTGGATGTTGAAAGGTGATGGTTAGACCATATAGTAGATCATTTCTTATAAAGTACTCTGCTTATCGTTCTGTTATTTTCGTCATTTAAACAACATGATGTGTTCAGATACATATCAAGATATATCACTTTTTTTTTTTTTTTTTTTTTTTTTTTTTTTTTATAGTGGTGAGGTGTTTGGTGATCCTGTTTTAACTCCTGGTTGCATAGCACCTAGTCAGAATAAAAAGAAATTGGCAGCTTTAGAATCTTTTGTCACATCTGAGCAGAAGGTACGAGTATTATATAAAATGTTTTATAGTCAACTTTCATTTTGAATTTTAAAACTTTTGTTTTGTTTCATCATGATGGTCTTTTCTGTTCTATAAACCATTTACAGAACAGTAAAGACATTATAGACAGTATGGAACATTATTTTGTTCATATGAATATAAGTAAGGATTAAGCCTGAAAATGATAATCCACTAATTAAGAAATCAGTTCTGGAGATGGAAATGAAATTTTATAAGCCCTATATTTCTTACTTCTTCCTTTCTATCTAATGGATACAAGGATTCCTTCATCAAAAGAACTTTGAACAGTTTTAATATGTCTTCCTCTTCAAATACAGAAGAAATAATGCGCATTCCTATCCCTTATGTACACGGCATTAGTCAACGTATAGCAAAAGTTTTAAAACCACTGAATATTTTTGTTGCCTTTCGACCAGTCAGAAAAATCTCCACCTTTCTCACTTCTCCTAAGGACAAGCTTCCACATCTTAATTATCCAGGTGTCTACCAGATTCCTTGCTCTTGTGGATTATCTTATTTCAGACAAACAGGAAGATCTACTTCTATTCAACTAGAGAACACCAGTCTTATATACAGTACCTTAAACCTAAACAGTCTGGACTTGCAGAACATGCCATCTTAACCAGACATAGAGTTCATTGGAAAAAGACGAGTCCTTCACAAAAGTCGGTTCCTCGTAGAACGGCTTTATAAAGAAACATGAAACTTTACTCCACTCTTCTAACTTAAACAACCAACCATCGGAACCAACAGATCCGATGGTTTACGTCTATCCCCTTTATGGGAATAGTACTTTACACATCAGCTAATCTTTCCAAACTTTTTATTGTATATATAGTTTTTTTTTTTTTTAAAAAGAAATTTTATCGACCTTTTTAGTTATCTTACACTAGCTACTTAGGTGGCGCTTTTTGGTAGTTATTGTTGAATTTGAGCTTAAAATGTACTGAAGATGCCTGTGACACATTGGTGAAAATTATGCTATTAAAAAATCTTTTTGTGAGTTTTTCATCATTAATTTTGTATTTATATGTCTACTCATGGTATTCCCTTATTAAGAGTTTTATAAGCCCTAGCAGAATGATCATGTAGCAGTAACAAGCAGTTTTTTATGTTGGGCCCATACACAGGAGGTTGGTTGGTCAACCTGTAGTACATTAGTACCGTGTATGGATAGTGGGTTGGGAAAGGAAGAATTTGTTTACATTTGATTTGAATGACTTTAAATTGTATTCATTGAGAAACACAACAGGTGGGAGACTGTTCCACAGTGGAGCAGTTGCAGGGATGAAGGAAGAGGAAAAGAAACTTGTTCTGTTTGTTTCTAGGTGTACTGTGAAGGGATGTTGTGCAGCAGCAGCTGCACGTGTTCCAATGAGCTTAGTACTGAGCAGAGGAATTATTGATGTTATTTCAGATGAGCATTTCCCATGGAAATATTTGTAGAATATACATACTGCAGAGACTATACGCCTGTGTGAAAGTGGGAGGAGAGAGTTGGTAAGGGATGAATCATTGATAAGTCTAATTGCTCTCCTCTGTATTGAGTTGAGCATTTTGAAAGAGCTTTTAGGGCCCCACCCCATATGTGGGAGCAGTATTCAGTTGTAATCATTGTAATGGGTTGTAAATAGTATTGTAATCACTCTGCTAGATCTCATAAAAAAAAAATAAATAAATAAAAAACAGTTGGTTGAATCACTGTGGAATATAAAATAGAATGCTTTCTCACTGAATGTAAGTTGTACATGTTTCAGAAACTCGTTGTGGTTCAACATTTAATTTAGTGTACTTACTCTTTGTCATGTGCTGTCACGAGCAGCACTTGATTGCCTTTAGGTTGAAGATGAATTTCATTGTCCACTGAGAGACCACTAACCTGTTTACTAGAGGTCTAAAGTAGCCTTGAAAAAGTTCCATGTTTGAACAGTTTTTAGATTATGTAAAAAAATAAATAAAAATTACAAATAAAATAAAATAAATCTCTTAGCCCACTTGTGATGATACTTAATATCATGGGTAGGCTAACAGATTTTTTGTACTAATATATATATATATATATATATATATACACATATATATAGCTTAACAACCTTTCTTGGGTGTGAATCACATAAGAAAAAAATCTAAGATGAGACTATATATGTGGTGGAGAAGGAGATGAAATTCAGATGACACATTGCACAAGTTGTGAAGTTGTCACATTGGATAATGTCAGTGATGTGGAGAACTCTGACATCAGAAATAAAGAGGTTATGATGCCATTGTGTAAGGTCTTGATCAGGCCTCATATAGATTATTGTGCACAGATTTGGCCACTGGGTTTCATGAGGGATGAGGATATGTTAGAAAGGGTCCAGAAAAGATTCACAAAGGTGGTCAGTGGTCTTTGGAATGTGGAGTACGAGGACTGATCGAGAGAATGCAAATTGCAAATCCTCATGAATGGGGTGGGGAGTATATGATATAAACATATAAGATAGTCAGGAGCTATCAGTTTAACATGGAAGAAGCTTTTTAGAATGGGAGAGAGGGTGTAGAACAAGAGACCATCACTGGAAATTGTATAAGGAGGATGTGAGCTTAGGAGTGAGGAGTAGGTTCTTTGCATGGAGAGTGGTTGTTGAGTGGAATACATTGTCTGAGTGTGTTGAGAATTTAGGCACATTGAATCAGTTTAAGGCACAGGTGGGTTTCCTTTGTATGCAATAGTGTGTAACTCCCACGATGAGTCTCTGATTCCATGGAGTTCAGATGTTAATATTAATAATACTAATATAGTTATTTAATCAATTTGAAAAGATATTGCAGGAGACTACTCCTTGAAACTAATGTTAATGGAATCATTATTAAAATTATAGTTCCTGTCTTGTTGAGATGTCACACATATACTTCATTGTTAATCTGTGCTGCTTATCTCCCATTATAACCTATTTTATAGTTCCATCAATTTTTGATCTTATGTAGACTGACCAAAGTTGGTTATGATAAGGACTTAATTTTTATTGAATGATGGTGATCTTTGTGTTTTTTCACAATCTTCTTTAAACTTATGAATTAATAAGATACTAAGGTGACAGTAATGCAGAAGTCATATCGCCATGTACCAGTTGCCAAAAGGTGTCAACACCTTATTACTAAAATTCTCTGGATTAGAGATAGTTGATGGACGTTTTTTCACTTGGCTATACTACCAATTATATATTTGGTTTAATCCTTTATCCGAGTGTAAGCAAACAAAGTTTGCGTCTGAAGTATTTTCAGGACTGGGAAGCTCGTGGCAAAGGTAGTTCTGATCACTTGCCTTAGTATCCGATAATGCATTCCCATTTGGCAACTGTTATATGGTGATATGACTTCTGCATTACTTCCACCTTAGTATCACCACCTTTAGGGTCTGGTTCCCACTGATGAGACCTCAATACATGTTGAAACCAGTCTGGGTAGTGATCCTTCCCTCAATGCATAGCAGTATTCATGTCTGCAAGGAGATGTGCTTTGCATTATGGGATACTAAGGCAAGTGATCAGAACTTATTCCACCTTTACCATGAGGTTCCCCAGTCCTGAAAATACTTCAGGCACAAACTTTGTTTGCTTACACTTGGATAAGTGTAAGCAAACAAATATATTAAACCAAATATATAATTGGTATGAATATAGCTGTTAAATTCAATATATATGGCATTCTTATTGCTTTCATCATTACATGATGTCCTTTATAGTGTGAGAAGGAAGGCTATTTTTGTAATATTTTCCTCTCAGTGTCCTTAATATGCCATTTATGTGAATTTCTTCTGAATATTCCTATTTGTCCAATGTAACAAATGCTACATGCACAGAAAGTTTTCTATACACCTGGCTTTTTGATTTTTGGCTTACTGGTACATTTTTCACTGCTCATCTTTTCAAAAAAGATTTCATATACATATTAGCCAGGTGAAGCGAAATCGATAAGTCGATGTCAAACTTTTTTTTTTATGCTCACAGTAATTATTTTTTTCAAACAGAAGGTATAATTTTCTAGATTAGAAACCTTTATGTAGATGTGTATAAATATCACTTATGCAGTGTATATGCAAAATACTTGGTCATGTGCATCACCACTTGTTCCAAGCAACTATTTAAGAATGCTGCTGGTCAGGAATTTTCAAAAGTATTTATCGCAATGGGAAAAATGAAGAATCTTTCAGAGTTCGACAAGCCTTTATCAAAGTCCATCTGGATGGAGCCGTGATTTGAAAACAGCAGAGCTGATTGGTTTCTCAAAAGGTGAGATATCTTGGGTGTTTAATCAGTGTAAAAATAGCCTACATTGCTTGTCTAAGAGGTGTAACTGTGATCCTAAGACAGTCTGTCAGTAATGAGATCATCATTGTCTGAGAAAGCTTGTACAGAGAAACAGAACATCCTGTGTGCAGTAGACCAGAGCATTTAATGAATGCTGTTCGCAACCCATATCTCACCTAATGTGCAGGGAATTGAAGAGGATTGGTATTGTAGGTGCATGCCTATATGAAAGCTTGTACAGAGAAACAGAACATCCTGTGTGCAGTAGACCAGAGCATTTAATGAATGCTGTTCCCAACCCATATCTCACCTAACTATGTGCAGGGAATTGAAGAGGATTGGTACTGTAGTTGCATGCCTATATGAAAACATGGTATAAAATAAAAGTTTCTAATTTAGTGCCTGGTATATGTATGAAAAAGACTGATAGTGTCTAATGGAAATAGCTTTTCTAGTAGTAATACTGTGTCTTCCTTTTTATTATTTTCTAAATTATATATATAAATAATATATATCTCTAGTATCCTGAATGGTATCCTTTACCTTGTTAATAAATTGATTAATGTGAGACTTTTTTTTTTTTTTTGCAGTTTATATAATCTAGGAGTTCTGGCATGAAAAATCCTTAATTTTTTTTTTTTTTTAAATCAGATTATGAAAAGAAGTTAAACAAAACAGAAAAAAAAAAAAGCTTCATTTGGCATGTAGGAATATTAAAAAATATAGTTACTTGAGTAACAGTGTGGGAACCTCTAATCAACAGTCATCATCATCATCAAATTCCTGCAGTGTACCCTCAAAGGGTATACAGGATATGATAGTACTACATGAAAAAAATTACATCATTACTAACTTCCTATCTACAATTTTCCTCCAAATCACTCTGTTACTTGTCAAGACTCCAACATTATCAGATCTTATATATCTATCATCTAAGGCACATTGTACCATATCAATCCACCTATATCTTGGTCTTCCTCTGGGTCATTTTCCTGCTGACCTGGCAGAGAACACTTGTTTTCCTAATCTTTCTTTGCCCATTCTGTTTCAGTGACCATACCACCTGAGATTAGCTCTGCTAATGCATTCCTGGATGCAGACAATGTCAAGTTCTTTCCTAATATCCTTGTTTTTAATATGATATTGCCATTGATGCCATCTGTTCACACCTCTAATCTTTCTCAGGACCCTGCAGTCTCTAGTCTTTGTTCAAGTGTTTTACTTCTGACCCAGCTCTCAGATCCATAAGTTAAAACTGGTTTGAACACTGTCTTGTATACAGTTAATTTAGTGTTCTGACTAATTTCTCTCTTATTCCATATGAATTTATTCAATTGACTTCCCACCATACCAGCTTTGCTTATTCTGTTATCTATTTCTATATTTAATTTACCATCTTCACTAAAAATTGTGCCTAAGTAGCTGAAATGTTTTACTTGTTCTACAGGTTCTCCATTCACAACACAGTTGACATTTTCAATGATTCTGCCTATTTTCATTGTCTTTGTCTTTTTATTGCTGACCTTCATACCATATTTATTACAACAGCTATTCAATTTAGTCAGAGAATCTTGCAGACTTGTAGCGGATTTATTTAGAAGCATAACATCGTTCGCATAAAGCAAAGAGCTGACATTAACATCTATAATTTTGATATCATGTTTAATACCACTTCATAATTGATCCATATTGATAATGAATAACAGAGGGGATAATGTACATCCTTGTCTCACACCAGATTTAACATTAAACTATCTTCCTGTACTTCCTTCAATTCTAACTGCTGACTTAACTCAAATAAAGACTAAGTATTGCTTGATATAATGCCCCATTGACACCATATAACTGTAACGTTTTGAATAGCTTCTCTCTTGGCACCTTGTCATATGCCTTTTCCAGATCAACAAAACTTAAATGCAGATCTTTGTTATATTCCCATGATTTCTCCACTATTTGTCGTAAAGTGAAGATCTGATCCTCGCAGCCTCTATTTGGCCTGAATCCAGCTTGTTCTTCACCCAGCTTTTCTTCAACCACAATTCTTCTCAACCATTTCTCAAGTATACTTGCATAGATCTTGCCAGGAACACTCAGTAGGGAAATACCTATGTAATTCTCACATTCAGTTTTATTTCCCTTTTTATATATGGGTACTATGAGAGCTCTGCTCCAATCATCGGGAATTTGTCCCTCTGTCCAGGCTTTCTGCACTATGCAGTGCAGCCACTGCAAGACTTTTATACCACCATACTTCAGCATTTCTGGTCGAATATCATCTACTCCTGCTGCCTTTCCACATTTCAAGCCTCTGATGGCTTTTTCTACTTCAAGTATGGATATGTATTCCTGACTGCGTGCCTGGTCAGTGTTTTTTACCACCGTGCTGTCATCACTGCTTGTTTCTTTTAGCAGTTTTTTTCAAAGTAATCACTCCATACTTCAAGGATATCTTTTTCTCCCATTTTCATGTCACCTTTATCATCTCTAACTCCTTTTACAGCACTATTTCCTCCATTTCTAAGCTTCTTCAACAACCTCCAGAATATCTTAACCACCTTCTTGATATTTATTTTCTATGTTCTTGCCAAAGTCCTCCCATGACTTTTGTTTAGTTAGTTTTACACAGTGTTTAGCATTCTTGCATTTGTCTCTGTATTCTCTAAGAGCACAAGCTGACTTATTTGCCAGGAACTTTTGATAGGCTTTCTTCTTTGTTCCAGTATCTGATTTTTCGCTGTTCGATGTGGTTCCCTGGTGAGAACAACGGGGGCCTTGTTTAACTGGGCGATGCCTCAGCCGCATGAAATTTTGTCATGTTGTACCATCATTTTTTATTTTACAGTCTGCACTCTTAATTGATAGGTACCATGTTGGGCTTTTGAAAATTAACTTTGTATTAAGATTTTATAATTGAGGTAGATGTTATGTAAATTTTCTTCTTGATTGAACTTTACTGATATTACATTGAATGTATTTTTGTAATTTGTTTAGCTTATTCATCATTTATGTTTTTCCAATAACACAAAGTAGGCCTAAGTATAGCAGCCCATTATTAATTTTAGTTTTAAAAGCAGTTTGCATATCTCAGATTTCATTGTGATTAGCAGAACTTCTTACAGATATTGCTTAATATGTATTTAGTAATATGGAATTTGATGCATTTTAATAGGAATGTGTAACTGATATAATTCAGAAAGTAGCGAAAGCATTACCAGCTGAAGAGGTTATCAGTGAACAGATAAATACTCCTTCATCCATAGAAGAACTGGAAGAGTATCTGGCATTCTTTAAGTAAGAATGTCTTTCTTAAATTTTAAGATTAAAAATATACTAAAATAAATACTAATATGAAATATATAAATATAAAATACTAATAGTAAAGGAATCAAGAGCACTTTGCTCAAAAGCTTCCATATAAAAGTTAGCAATTGGGGGTGGGGGTGTAGTGGTGAGCCCATGACCATACCTTCTTTTTTGTAGGTAAAATAGGCTTTTTGTAGGCTGGCCTTTTTAAAGTGATGCAGAGACAGTAATCTTATTCCTAACTGCATCAAGCTGAAAAAGACATTTACTTCCACTAAAGCACTTTGTATCTACGCACAGAAAAAGCAATACTTAGAGAGCAAATCCAAATAGCCCGCAAAAATCTAGCAATAACTCAAAATCAGGGTTTTAAATTTATAATCCGAACTATCTAGTTATATGAATCAAGATATTTTGAATGTGCTTAAAGGAATCACTGACAATTCGGCTAAATATATTCTAGAAAATAATAAAGAAAAACTTAAGTCCAAATTTCATATTTTGAAACAGTGGTGAAATTTGAATGCCAATCATATGAATCCAGCCAACCAGGATATCTCTCCTCCAGTAAACAACTCCAACAGCGAACTACAAACAAGTGAGACAAGGAGTGACCAACCACCTGCAAGCAATAGTCATGTGATCAACTTATCAAGCCACACCTTAAATAACAGTCAACTTGCATTACTTGATAAAAGCCTTAACTTCGCAGTATCACCTAGAAGTGTTAATAAACTGGATTTTGTATACCACATAGAAAGAGGCATTAAGTCTCTTCCTATTAATATAACTGATAAAATTCGGTTAGAAACCAGCAGTGTTCTGAATTAAAAGAAAACCTTATATAGCAATCTTACAAAAACAGAACTAGCAGCAATCAAGTCATTAAAATAAATTTAGTTTAATCCTTTATCCAAGTGTAAACGAACAAAGTTTGTGCCTGAAGTATCTTCAGGACTGAGGCAACTCGTAGTAAAGGTGGACCAAGTTCTCATCACTACTCCTCTTAGTATCTCCCATAATGCAAAGCACATCTCCTTGTGGACATGTATAATGCTATGCATTAAGGGAAGGGCCACTACCCTGACCGGTTTTGACCTTTATCGAGGTCTCGTCAGTGGGAGCCACACCTAGAGGTGGGGATATTAAGGTGGAAGTAATGGAGAGGTCATATTTATCTATATGCGTTACCAAAAGGTGTCTCACCTTATTATTAAATTACTCTGGATTTAGAGAAAGATGTTGGAAGTTTTTTTTTTCCCCACTTGGTTAGACTATAATGAATTTAGTCTAATCCTTTATCCAAGTGTAAGCAAACAAAGTTTGTGGCTGAAGTATCTTCAGCACTGAATATGACCTCTCCATTGCTTCCACCTTAGTATCACCACCTCTCGGTCTGGCTTCCACTGATGAGACCTCAATAAAGGTCGAAACCAGTCTGAGTAGGCCCTTCTCTTAATTTATAGCATTATATATATCCGCTAGTAGATGTGCTTTGCATTATGGGAGATACTAAGACAAGTAGTGATGAGAGCTTGGTCCACCTTTACTACAAGTTGCTTCAGTTCTGAAGATACTTCAGGTGCAAACTTTGTTTGCTTACACTTGGATAAAGGATTCAACTAAATTATTATAGTCTATCCAAGTGGGAAAATAAACACTTCCAACATATTTCTCTAAATCCAGAGTAATTTAATAATAAGTTGAGACACCTTTTGGCAACTCGTGTAGGTAAATATGACCTCTCCATTACTTCCACCTTAGTATCACTGCCTCTGGGTCTGGCTCCCACTGATGAGACTTCACTAAAGGTCGAAACTGATCTGGGTAGTGGCCCTTCCCTTAATGCATAGCATTATACCTGTCTGCAAGGAGATGTGCTTTGCATTATGGGAGATACTAAGACAAGTAGTGATGAGAGCTTGTCCACCTTTACTACGAGTTGCCTCAGTTCTGAAGATACTTCAGGCAGGCGTTTTGCTTACACTTGGATAAAGGATTAAACTAAATTTATTATAGTCTGACCATGTGCAAAAAAAAAAACTTCCAAGTCCTTAAAAGCTAATCAAGATATAATTATAACAAAATTGGACAATGGTAATGCCACTGTCGTCCTTGACAGATCAACTTGCATCCATCAGATGAACATCAGATAACAGCACCTATCAACTTGTAAACTATAATCCAACTAACAGAATAAAGAAAAAAACTTAGAAATTACTTAAGTCCGTCACTTCTTGGCTGTCAGATGCTGTTAAAAAAACTCACACCCCTTTACACCTGTTCTCCCAGAATATAGGTGTTCCTAAAGTACACAGATGAAACATTCCACTTCAGCCAATAGATGAAGGAATAGACAGTCCTAATTATCACCTAGCCAAGAAATTAGTGTCAGCACTCAAGGAGTTGGTAGGTCATTCCCCCTCCTATATAAAGAACACTTTATAAACAAAATTAAAAACATAATACTCGGCAAAGATGATTTATTAGTCAGTTTTGACTTTTCTACCCTTTTCATAAATGTCCCAATCACTGACACAGTTCTTCTCCTATAGAACAAATTTCTGCCTGACGTTAAGGCCCTCTTTGTCCACGTACTACATTCCGGTTACTTCATGTGGCAAAATAAATTTTACCTACAAAAAGAAGGTACGGCCAAGGGCTCACCACCATCCCCCCCCCCCAATTGCTAACTTTTATATAGAAGCTTTTGAGCAAAGCACTCTTGATTCCTTTACTCTAAAATTTACAGTGGTTTAGATACGTTGACGATGTTTTCATTATCTGCACACACACAATCAATAAACATTAACCACGTTCCTTAGCCACCTGAACAAACAACATTAATGCATACAATTTATTATCGAAATTGAAAATCAGAACTCGCTCCCGTTCCTGGATACACTGGCCATACGTCTTCCCTGAGGCTCTCTATCCTTCACGGTTTACCGCAAACTGACACATACTGGCAAATATATACATGCTAATTCATATCACACCCATTGCAAAAATATAGAGTCATTAACACAGCCGGCGAAGGTTGGTCGATTGGTAGAGCCTCTGCTACTAATGGCTCAGTTAAGTATGTTTGAGCGCGGTTAGTAGTTGGAAGGGGACCAATCGTTCGATGCTGTCGGCACACTCTCCCTCGATGAGTCTTTGGACTCCCTGGAGGTGTCAAAATAATAATAATAATAACACCCTTAAAAACAGAACTATAACAATTTGCTCTGATCAACAAGCTCTTAAACAAGAATTTAAGATTATTAGCAACACTTTTATAAATAATGGCTATAACAAAAATACTATTAATAAAGTTCTTCATAAACATCAAAAAAAAAAATATAGACTACAGTAAAACCATAGCCATCCCGTACATTAAAGGGTTATCAGAAAAAATCAATAGAATCCTACACCATTATCATCTCAATGCCACTTTTAAACCACCTATAAAATTAAAAAACATATTCAATTCAATTCCTCTAAGGATTTTCTCCTCCCATTGGCACATCCTGGAGTTTATTGCATCTACTGCACCTGTAACTTACCTTATATTGGTGAAACTGGATGTACAATCCCTATACGTAAAAAAAAAAAAAAAAAAAAAAAAAAAAAAAAAAAAAAAAAAAAAAAGACATTAAATATAACAATTTTGGTGAAGCAGGCCTCTCAGATCACGCTCTCAACACCCTACACCAAATTGATTGGAAAAGTACCTGCTCTTTACATCATGGTATGAAAGAAAGTTTAAAAAAGCCTGTGAAATTTGGATTAACCACCCTAATCTCAACAATAATGGTGGCATAAAAATACCAAGAATTTCGATGGCACATATTCAGCCTATATCTATCATAGGACTTTAAGCACTTTTCAGCTTTTATTGGAAACTATTCCATATCAATCGATTGAAATTTATATGTATAATCACATAGTGTTTTTTTTTTTTAATATATATATAAACATGTTGCTCTCCAGCCTAATTTAATTTTGTAACCTAATAGATAATAATAATAGGACTCTAGCTTTGGGGTAATAAAGGTTTTTTTTTTTTTTTCCCACCAGAGGTCAGGTTCATAATTGTTGTAACAGTTGGTCAGTAACTTTAGTAAAACACGTAGATTGTGTAGTGCAGCTTGTTTCTCTGTGTGTGTGTGTGTGTGTGTGTGTGTATATATATATATATATACAGGGTGTCCCAAAATTCACGCAAGAAGTAATTTTGATAGAAAACACAGGTTGTTAATTAAAAATTGTAATTTCTTATTGATTCATAAGAAATTACAATTATAGGGTTATGCATGGAATAGCATATCGGGTAAATGGCCTCCACGGCTTTGCTGGCACATACGCACTCTTTTGTCGAAATTTTCCATGACCATTTTGCATAAATGTAGCTGAATTTTGTTGATACAGCACTCAATTTCCTCCTTCAAGGCATGGGTGGTAGTGGGCTTGTTGGCATAAACCTTAGACTTAAGCAAAAAACCCCAAAGAAAAAAGTCCAACGGTGTTAAGTCACATGATCTGGGCGGCCAATTCTGATCACCAAAATGGGAAATTACACAACCAGGAAATGACTCATGCAGTAATTGTATTGTTTCTCGGGCTGTATGGCATGTGGAACCATCTTGTTGAAACCACGTGTCATCCACATCCATATCTTGCAATTTAGGCACAAAAAACTGGATTATCATGTCGCGATAGCGAGCACCATTAACTGTTATTGCCTTACCAGCCGCATTTTCGAAGAAGAATGGACCGATGATGCCTCCAGCCCAAAATCTGCACCAAACAGTGACATGTTGTGGATGCATTTGTTTCTCAACAATCACTTGTGGATTTTCTGAACCCCAAATGCAACGATTTTGTGGATTAACGAAGCCATCAAGATGAAAATGAGCCTCATCGCTGAAGATGATTTTGTTCGAAAAATAAGCATTCACTTGTTCCATAATCTATTCAACAAACTCTCTTCGCTGTGTGTGGTCAGTAGGCTTCAGTTCTTGAGTCAATTGAACTTTGTAAGCATAAAAATGCAAATCTTTCGTGAGAATACATTGTAGAGAGCTTCTCGAAATGCCCAATTCAAGACCACGGTGCCGAATTGCCGAATCTCAACAACACTCTCACGAACTGCTTTGATGTTTTCTGTTGAACAACTTGTTGATGGACATCCAGAGTGTATAAGATCACTAATTGATCCAGTTTCCTTGAATTTTTTAATTAATCTTTTCACAGTTGATGAAGTTAAATCACTATTCCGACCATATTTTGTACGAAAATTGTGAACTGTAGCTGCCAAACCAACATTATTTTTAAAATATTGCTCAACAATGAAAATGCATTGTTCTTTCATGTAGCGCTAAATTTTTAATAACCCTGAACTGTCAGCTGTCACGCTGTCTTTTTTTTTCTCGTTGGCAACACTTTACCGCACAAATGGTGCTAAATTTAAATCTTGCGTGAATTTTGGGACATCCTATATATGCTCCAGATGATGAGCTTGATATGAAGGTCGAAACGTTGAGTGTTCATTTTGGTTTATGTTAAGCTAATGTTTTGCTCTAACACGGTAGTTGTCTCCATAATTTTCCATAATGTATAGTACTTTGTCACTAAATTTTTAGTTTGTGCATAGTGGAATCATCTCTTTATCATACATTCCCAGCATCCTATAAGTTATACAACTATGGCATTTCATTTGGCTGTGATCCATCTTCACAGAGTTGCAAGAAAGCTAAAGCACCTAGTAAAAGACAAGCAGAAGAGCTGTCGTTCTATGCATCATCATCTTATGACCTTTCCAAAAGTAGCTACTACTATCATGAATTTAGCAGATGAAAGAAAAAGCTTTTTGAATATTACGGAGCATCCTCTTTCATCTGCTGACACTCTGACATGGTAATTACAGAAGAGGTATTGTTTGTCATTATTACAGTGTAGTGGAATATTTCAGTGAATTAATTATTCAAACCAGTTGTTCAGACAGTGGAAATTTTTGCTGTGGTAGTGAGTGTAATAATGCAGCTAGTTCCAATACTGATGGAACATTAATATTCAGAGTAAAGGTGTTTTAGTTGTTTTTCTTTCATTCCGCTGTTGTGTTAGTTCTCAGCAACTCCTCATACTATTATTTTTACATGTGTGTGTGAAAACTTTTAACTAACTGTATTTGACTGTGTCTTTCGGATGTGATTTTATAACTGATTATAATGTCATACGATTTCTCTACTTGCTATGCCAGTGTACAGAATCTTTTATTTTTATGCAACAGATTGATTTGTATCTGCATCAAGGAATGCATAAAGACTCAACAGATTTTTATTTATGAATTCTAGATTATTATTACTTATTAAAAAACATATAAATTATTTATTATTAACATCTGAACTTCATAGAGTCAGAGACTCATCATGGGAGGTACACACTATTGCACACAATGCTCATCCAGCCGTGTCTTAAACTGATTCACTGTGTATACATTCACAACACACTCAGACAGTGCATTCCAGTCACAAAATACTCTCCATGCAAAGAACCTACTCCTCACTCCTCTATTTACACCTTTCTTATACAGTTCCCAGCAGTGGCTTCTTGTTTTAACCTCCCTTCTCCCATTCTCTGAAAAATCTCTTCTATGTCAACTTGATAACAACCCCCTGACCAGCTTATGTGTCTCAATCATATCACCCCCCCCCCTCCCTCTTCCTCCTATTCACAAGGCTTTGCAAATTATATTTTCTCAATCTGTCCTTGTACTCTACATTCCAAAGACCACTGATCACCTTGGTGAATCTTCTTTGGACCCTTTCTAACATATCCACATCACCATGAAAACCTGGTGACAATCTGTGCAGAATAATCCATATGAAGCCATCATAATCTTTTTATTTCTGCATGTCAGGGTCCTCTGTATCATTACCATTATTTGATGTGACAACTTCACAATTTGTGCAATGTGGCCCCTGAATTTCAGGTCCTTGTCCTCAACTACCACTCACAGATCTCTCACCACCTCTACCATCTCTAAAGTTTCCCCACCAAATGTATATTTTGCATCCCATCATTTCTTACCAAATTTCAAAACCTTACACTTTGCAACATTGAACTGATAACTCCACTTACCTGCCCATTCATACAATCTATTCAAGTCCTCCTGTAAGGCCATAACATCTACTTGACTCTGCACTGCTCTCCCCAATCAGCTGCATATTACTAGTTAAACTCATCTGAATATAATTAATATACGAATTGAATGGCAATGGGCCCAAAACTGACCCACCACTGGTGACCTTCCAGTTTCTGGATACTGTACTACCATTATACAACTTTCTGATACCTATCTGACAGCCAGTCACTGATCCAACTCAGAGATCTGTTATCCAGTTCCATCTATTTCAGTTTATTTAACAGCTTGTTTTGTGGCAGTCTATCAAAGACTTTTGCAAAATCCAAGTACACCACTGTATATCATCTCCCCTGTCCAAGGTATTTGTCCCCTTGTTATAGTACATTAGTAAGTTAGTAAAACATCTTGCTTTAACAAACCTATGTTGATAACCACAGAGAATACTGCTGTTATCAACCCATTTTTGCATCCTACCTCTCATTAATCTCTCCACTTTCTTCACAACAATTCCAGATATACAGATTGGCCTATAATTTGAAGCTACAGCCTCATCACCCTTTATGCAGTGGAACAATTTTACCCTCCTTCCACTCCCTTGGAACCTGCGCTGTTATAAGACTTATTAAACAGGCACATGCCAACTACTGCCAATTCTCTAGAACATTCCCTTAAGACACATGGTAATATGTCATCATATCCTATCACCATATTGATATCAAGGTTATTTATTTTCTCAAATATTTTCTGCTCACTCACAATTAAGCCATCCTCTCCTTTGTCCTCTACACTTAAGTTGCACATGAGCCTACCCTGATCAGGATGAAGCACCCTTATAAACTGATCATTGAATACCTCAACAATGTCTTCTGCAGCAGTTACCATTATACCATTTTCATCCATTAACATCATCTTACCAGAATTATTCTTCCTTCTACTTGCCACATATCTAGAAAAAATTCTCTAGGGTTTTTGCTCACCTGATTTGCCAGTTTCTTCTCATACTACACTGTTTTTTTCCTTACTCAGTCATTCTCCTGGCTTGTTCTTTATACTCTTCATGTAACTGATTATTACCATTATTCATCTTGTACTACCTCCAAAGTGCCTTCTTTATCTTCCAGATTTCATGCTTAAGCCCCTCATTCATCCATTTTACACTTACCTTATTCAGCTTTTTGACCTTTGGAATACATTCACACATTGATGCTGTTATGTATTTCTTTGTCATTTCCCAAGCACCTCATTCCATGCTATAGCTCCAAGCTGTTTTCTAAGCTTAGTCTTGTACTTCCACGTATATCCTTTCCTCACAGAAGTCTGCATATGGCTAGCCACAACCCAGGTGAATACTTCATGATCATTCTCACCAACTAGAGGAAAGTGCAAAACCCCAGAACATGGAAAAATATAGAAAAATTAACTCCACATCAAGTTGCTCTAGTTTTCCATAATGCTCATCATGCTCCCTTCTCTGGTATTTATAATGCATATAACTTCTGCTGATGAATTAGCCCTCACTATCTCCATTTGTTCATCTCCTACTGATGACCTCAATAAAGTTTAAAACTTATTCAGGTAGTGACTCTTTTCCATAATACATTGCATTGCATTATACATGCCAAGATGGGACAATGTTGGACATTATTGATACTAAGGCAATTTGATGAGGTCAACTTTTCTCTTTGCAAGTAGTGTCTAGTTATAAGGATTTTTCCTTTACAAAACTTTTATTTGCTTATGTTTGGATAAATAAGATGAAAACACAAATATAATTTCTTGCGAAGTGTAAGTAGTCAGCTGCAGTTGTATATTTGTTCCTGAGAAGATTTGAAGTTGAGTGAATAATTTGTAATAAATATATTTATTCCTTAAACACCATAGTTTATCCCTATAATTATTGAATGTAATGTAAAATGTCATTTGAGCTTAGGTTAAAAAAAAAATAAGCAACAGTTATCAGATGTCATCATCACTAATCCTACATGGATGGTATAGTGAATATTTTAAATATGGATATGATGGAGTTTCCATTATGCAGAGTAAATTGAAACTGATCCAATTTTCATAGAATTTTTTAAAAATTAGCACTCTGTATTATTATTTATTTACTTTTAGTAAATTTTAAAAATCTAGTATGTTATAATCCATAGTAATAGTATTTACAAATAACAGTTGTAAATAAAAGTGTATTTATACTATTTTTTAATTCACTTATACATAAAAGTGTTTCACCCTTTTTTTTTTTCATATATATATATATATATATATATATATATAGAAATAAATATTCAGCTATACAGAAGCATTCAGATTTACTTCAGCAAGCGATTGCCATAATTGAAACATTCCATCATCCAGTTAATGAAAAACTTGACCAGTTATTGAGTACAGAAAAACTATTAATACAGAATATGGGCACCTCAGAAGAGAGTATTTGCCAGAATGTTCTTCAACTTATTACACAAAGGAAAGAAAGGTTGGTTGGATATTTTTTAAGCTGCAATCTAAACTTAACTATTAACATAAATAGTGATTATGTTTTAATTTAAATCTATAATTTAAATTAGCCTAAATAGTACAGGGGAATGGTTGTAATAAACTGTATTGTAATAACACTAGCTGCAAATCAAAACTTGCCAAATTGTACAAATCAAACTTAGATATAGTACATTTGAAAAATGTACTATATCTAAGTTTGATGTGCTGATTTCAAAAAGAATGTCCATTTTTCATAAGCCAGGAAAATATGTTACAGGTGCTTATTTTTTCAAATTTATTTATTTTAACCTTAATGATCAAATAAGTATAATTTGATAATATGAATGAAACAAGATGAAAATAGGAGAAAATTACTGGCATTGTTGGCCGAGTGGTTAGAATATCTGCTCTCCAACCAACAGGCTTTATATTTGAATCCTGTCACAGACATGAATGATTATGGTTAAAATAAATAAATTTTAAAAAAATAAAATTTATTTTTCACCAGAAAAATAAATTTACTGCTCAGTGTGAGGCCCCCATCTCCCTCTCTCTCCCCTTATTGGAACCCTGAAGTGAACAAGTTCCATGTTTGATAGAGCAGGGTTCCAGATTATGTAAAAAATAAGAAATAATATATAATATGTGTGTGTGTGTGTGTGTGTGTGTGTGTGTGTGTGTGTGTGTGTGTGTATATATATATATATATATAATGAGCCTACTGACTCATCACTGACATCTTACTGGACAGCCTCGAAATTGTCAATAACCTTTTAAAAACAACATGTGAATTTAACAGAGAAACCCCATACTATCTCTCTGTTCTCTTCATTCTCTTCCTACATATCTGTATAGGGCACACAACATTCATAAAGCACACACACACACACACACACACCTCTCTGTCCAATAGTGGAAGAGATAGATTCTCTGTCATTTCTTATTGCCAAACATTTAGCTAAACTACTAAAGGGCTTGATATGACAATTACCATCTTTTGTTAAAACTCTGACCATTTTGTTTTGAGTATCAGCAATATTATCCTTGATGAACATGACATTTTAACAAGCTTTGATGTAATTAATTTGTTTACCAATGTTCCTACTGGTGATCTACTTGCACTGCTACAAGATAAATTCTCTAAGAAGGTTATGTCACTCCTCAAACGCTGTATTTCATCTGGATACTTCAAATATAAAATTACAATATACAAACAGAACTCTAGTCTAGTCTAGCCATGGGCAGTCCTCTTTTGTCAGTTTTAGGAAATCTTAATATGGAAACATTCAAAAATAAGGCCGTAGGAGAATACCATCATAAACCAAAATTATGGAAAAGGTATGTTGATGATATATTCTTAGTCTGGAACCATAAACTACCTTCACATCTGCTTTTTCATGGGTACCTGAATCATCAACCCCCAACATAAAATTCACCTATGAATTAGAATCTAATGGTTCACTCCCATTTCTGGACCTTCTACTAAATAAGGAATTGGGTAAATTCAAAGGTTCTTTATTTCGAAAGCCTACACATACTGACAGATATCTACATACCTCTTCTCATCATCATTATTATTATTATTAAGAGAGACCTACAAGGAGTCAGAGACTCATTGAGGGAGACTCGTTATAGAGACCTAAAAAATTGAATATTATTTCCACATGACAAACTAGCCAAATAATTTCAACATTTCAGAAACACTTTCCTTCAAAATGGCTATAATGATCATACCATCTCCAGACTACTCA
The DNA here is from genome assembly GCF_054136105.1 of Typopeltis vanoorti. NCBI lineage: Eukaryota > Metazoa > Arthropoda > Arachnida > Uropygi > Thelyphonidae > Typopeltis > Typopeltis vanoorti. Next base: position 190,986,842 of record NC_143549.1, on the reverse strand, counting down.
ACAAACATGAGACCAGAGAAATTTCTAATGAAGAAACAGAGGATTCATCATACTCCCATATATTAGCTCTGTTTCCATAAAACTAGAAAAAATAATTAAGGAATATAAAATTAAAGTAGTGTTTACCCCCTTTATCAAGATGAGATCACTGTTCCAATCTGCATAACCTTGACATAGCTACTTCAATATCCAGGTCTTTATTTAGGTCTCATCAAGACCTCAATAAAGGTTGATGATCTTCTCTACCCAGAAGAGAAATAAGTACCAAGGTTGAAGTAATGCAGAAGTCATATATGTGTTTCTCATATATGAATCTGATCTACAGACTTGGGAACTCCAAATTGCTGCAAAACAACCAGGTTAAAGATAATCCTAAGGAAGACCTAGGTTATGTTCAATAACTGTGTGCAACTAGAAATAATAAAAATTAGTGATGATGAAATTGAACAAGTGAGTCATTACATATACTTAGGACAAGTGTTTATTTTGTAAAACAATATGTGCTGGTATATTATGTATATGTGTAAAAAAAATTACACATTTACCTAGTACCTGTATGTTAAAATGTCACTATTAACATAAAGGTGCAGGTACATCATATCATTGCATTCCATCCAAAAAAAATAAATAAATAACTGCATAGAATTATGATATCAGGGGAACAAAATGCCATGGAAAAATCAAAAGAAGGAATACTTAGCTGGAAAGCATTTGGAAAATGATTGTCGGTATTCAAAAGATAATTACCACTGTGCCAAAAAAAGAAAAGTTTTTAACCAGTGCATTCTCCCTAAATTGACATATGGCTGTTTTCACATTTAGCCACAGCCATATGTCATGGATATTAAATATAAAGGAAACTCAAAAACCAAGAACAACACAATTTTGTACAGAGAGGTGTTTGCCTGATATCACAAGACTCGATGACTAAAGGAATACTTGGATAAGAAATTAAATCAAGATTTCTGACATTATAGAAAAAGGGAAACATGTGAAGTAGCAATGGGCTGGGCATATTTCTTAAAGATGAGATAGCTGTAGAGAAAAAAGATATTATTAAATATATTGGATTCCATGCAAAGAAAAATGTGCACTACACCGACCAAAATCATGAAAGATTGATGAAATCCTGAAATTTATAGGTGTAGCATGGGGAAGAAAAGTCATTGACAGACAGTCTTGGAATCATCTGGGATGATCTTCATCCAGAAGGATTGATAATGATTGATGATGATAATTGTATATCCAAAGATTTAGAGAAATATGGCAATGATTTCCAACTCAAAGATTAACAAATTAATAACTTATATTATGGTTTTATTATACTTCTGAGAACATCTTAAGACAGTAATAGAGTTGTTCCTTAAGAACCACTGATACAAAAGACCTCATTCTTGTTTGTCTATACAACGTTCTCTGAAAGTCATACATATACTATCATGCTGTTAAATAAGTAGAGAAAGAAGTCTATACCTTCAATTAGAGGTGCATTCCATGCACACATATGACACTTTTCTTTGCTTGGGCTTTTATAGTACTGCCTGGTCCTTCAATTCTAAACTTTGGAACATTTTGCTAGCCACACAATATCTTACATATTTTTCCCAGTTTTCCCATAACTATTGTTTAGCCAATTTTACACACAACTTTCTTATATTTTTTCTGTATTCGCTAAGGACATATGAAGACTACTAAGCCAGGAATTCACAACATGATCTTTTCTTTTCAGGATTGCCTCTCTTTAACTTCTTGAATTTATGAAGTTTTGATTGAGTTATTTTATGATTATCTTTTTAATCCTAGCATATAACTTCACATGCTTTCTCAGCTGAATTAATTTTTCTTCAGATTTTGCCTCTGAGAATTAGGATTTGGTTCCTTTTTTTATAATGCTTTCACTTTTTCTCCAATAATGTTTTTATATTTAATTGTACCCTATTGTATTTTTTTAAAAAAATTATAATGTAGACTAATTATTAATTATAATAAATTAATATTTCCAGTATTTTAGTAAAGTCAAATTGCCATCATCAAGATACAAAGTATAATATGATATGTGCACACAGCCTGATAATGGACCACTGACAGGTGCTTTCCAAATTTGGGGCAGTTTCATGTAATCAAAAGGCTGACACATTCTAAGAATAATCTGTCATACTTATATTTGCTGTATTGCAGTAGAGTGGCTTCTTCCAGCATATTTTGGGGTCCAAAGCATGGTTGCATGTCTTGAGTGACTGTAGTGGTGGAACCAGTATAATCTTTGTATTCGGCACTTATGCTATTGTCTCTCCTCCTTGTTTTGTCATAATAGGACAATTTGCAACCAGAAACCTAGGTAAACATCTGGCAGGTCTAGGGGTTGTGGCTGGTCTTTAGTGGAGCAGGTAAGGGATGCCAGTTTCCTATATTGTCTGTAAGTGGGCGTTTATTGTATTTTTTAAGGATTTTTGTTAGTTTTTCTGTTGTACCCTAGATATATGGAATAGTGAAAGATTTAGTGTAGTCTGTTCCAGAGGTGGAGGGGGTTTTAATATTTTTTGAATTTGATGGAAATTGTGTAGCCATTAGCTAAGAAAATGTTGAGAATGTGGTTGGGTTCAGTAGTGAGAGTGCTGTTAACAGAACTGATATTGATTTTGCCCTGTTATATATGATCCATTTAAATTGGCATGTAATCAAAGTGCCCAGAAAGAGAGACTGTTGTTTTCCTTTTCTAAGGTGAACTGTATCCTGCGATGTTGGCTGTTTAGATGCGTTAAGAAAATATTGGGAGCATCCAGGCCATATGGTCAAATGGAGAACTCATCATCTACATAGTGTAGAAAACGAGTTGGGTTTATGCAGTGGTGTGTTGGGACTGGCTCGTGCGAACTGGTTGTTAAAATTTTTCAAATTTAGCAAGCTGGTTGTTAATGTTTTTAAGTCGGGCGAGCCGGTTATTAAAATTCTTTATGAAAGGATAGATGATGAATGGTGGTATATACTTTTTCTCATAAATATTTTGAAATTGTATAATAAACACTTACATATATTATTATTATCCAAAATAAATGCATAAAGGAGAATTCACAAAACACAAACTCAATTTACGAATGGGAATTTGGAAATGATTTTATTTACTAAACAATGTCTGTGCTTATTAAAACACAAACACGTTATCAAAACTCCGGAATTGGGTATTTGAATAAACAATAATGCATTATTTTTCGGCGACTTTCCAAGAACTTGCAACATTAAGTTCTTGGAAATGCAACATTGTTGCACTATCGATAAATACAAAAATTCTTCGCGACGGCTACAGTCTCTGGTCATTTGATCGACTACGAGTGGTAATATTAGTGTTACATTTTTTTTTTTCAGGATTTCATTTGACAATAGGTAAGTTGTAGGTAATAGTTGAAAAAATGAAATAGAACGAAACTTCTTAAACATTAAAAGGACAAAATTTGAAGAAGCAGAAACAAAGACATCTGAAGATACAATAGAACTTTGTGAAGAATTAAATTTTTCATAAAGCAAGCTGGTTGTTAAACATAAAGCAAGCCAGCTGTTAAAAATTTACCAACACCACTGGGTTTATGTGTGTGTGTGTGGGGGGGGGTGCAGAGTTAAGACTTTTTCTTCAAAGGTTTTCATGACACAATTAGCCAGGTAGGGAGAAAGCAGAGAATCCATGACTGTCCCCTCTATTTGTATGTAGAATTTTTCCTTGCCAGAAGAAATAGCCAGAGTTCATGGTGAACAAACTGAGATATCAGGAGGAAATTCAACTTGAATGAGATCTAGGGTGTCTTTAAGTAGGACATTGGCGAATAGAGAGGGAACATCAAAATTGACCACTATGCCAATGCATTGGAGTGGAGGTTTTCTATACTGCCTTTGAAGTGAGCTGAGTTTTTTTTTTTTTTTTTTTTTTTTTTTTTTATGTGTGAAGGAATATTGCCAGTATATTGGGAAAGCACTTTGTTTGGCTGATTAGTATGTTGGTGAATCGGTGCTCCACAGCAGGGCATAATAACACATTTTATTTGTGGATTTTAGGTAGCCCATATATCTGAGGGGGTGGGGATAGAATTGTATGGTTTTAGTTTGTATTTCCAACAAATCAAGAGGTGAACTTTTTAAGGAGCTACTTGTATATAGAGGCTGATGACTTCACATCAGTTGCCTTAGTATTCCATAATGCTATGCATTATGGGAAGGGCCACTACCCAGACTGGTTTCGAAATTTATTGAGGTATGGTTAAGTTGCTGGGTGCACCTCTCTCCAAAAACTTTGAATGATCTAAAAGATCACTAAATCTCAACAAGTGACGAAAACGATCACTACTAAACTCATCAAACTTTCTCTACTAGTAGCTCTGCTCAGTGAGGCAAAACTTCTACCAAATGGAACCACTCTCCTCTTTGAATTAAGTCCAAAGATGAACATTATTAAAATGTCATAAATGGGAGCAGACCCAAAAGAGATACTAAGGTTAAAGTAATGCAAAATTCATATATATCCCATATATAAGTAGCAAAAATATGTATCACCTTATTATTTGAAATACTCTGGATTTAGAGACAAATGTAGAAAGTTTTTTCACTTGGTTATAAATTAAATTAGATTTCCAAGAAATTATATTCTTGTTTGATCTTTTGTTTCTTTACACCTGGATACAGGATTTAACAAGAATATAATTTCTTGTCAAGTCTAATTTCATTTGTAACCAAGTAAAAAAAAAATTTTCTATATCTGTCTCTAATCCAGAATATTTTAATAATGAGGTAATACATCCTTCTACTTACTTGCATGTGGGAAATATATGACTTCTGCATTAATTCAACCTTAGTATCTCTTCTGGGTTTGGCTCTCACTGATGACATTTATGGTTTGCTTGCTTCCTGGGGAGTAAAGGTTCTGCTTGGTGGTGGGTTTTTGCCTGGCATGGAGTGAAGCTACTGTCATGGAGTGAAGTTCCCTATCCTGCAGTGATTCAGATTAAGAGTGATGAGTTTAGTGATAATCCTTTAAGGATCTTGGAGATCACTCAGAGTTTTTGGAGAGATATTCCTGCAGTGTTTAACAGTACCCCAATAAAAGTCAGAACTGGTATGCATAGTGACCCTTCCCACAATGCACATAGCATTACACATGTCCAAAAGGATGTGTGATTTGAATTATGGGATACTAAGACAAAATTGATGTGAAGTCATCTATCTGCCTTTATATATAAGTGGTCCAATCATGAATATAACTTCACATGCAAACTTTGTTTGCTGAAATACTTGAATAAAGAATTATTATTATTATTTAAAGAAGACTCATTGCAGATTAACCAAGAACATAATTTCTTGGCAAGTCTAATTTAATTTGGTTGGATTATAGTCTAAGGCAATGATTCTCCAACTTTTTTCAAATTGCACCTGATAATGCAAATTTCTCTCAATGAATACCTGTATTCTTTGCTGGACTTTTGTGTAATTAACCATAAGTTTATAGTATTTTCAAATTTACACAACATTGACTACAGTACAGTCCTCAGTACTTGATGGTGTAATCATTGTCACATTGCTGATGATCGAGTGGTGGCACTTTAGTTCAGCATTTGCAGCAAAATATAGCAATGTTATATAAATATTTCAGTATTAGGCTGTTGAAAGTTTTCTTACAAATATGATCGTATAAATAGACAAAAGTGCCCTAATATATAAAGGAGGCTTAAGAAGGGAGTGTGGTAACTATAGTTTTTCTCAAAATTTTTTAGCTTATGGCACATTGCTTTGCCGTGTGGGTATTATGGCAGTGCTGCACTATAGGCATTACCACTACCGAGGTTCATTAGATGAATCGTAGTTTGAGAAATGTCTTGAACACCAGCGTTGGTGTATATATGTGAGTAAACACTCATCCTGAATTCAAAACAATGAGTCATTGACTATTGGTGGTGTGTTTAATCTACTCTGCAATTCGTTGTTTATTATGTTGCAACATTTTGTGTTCTTGATTTATATTTTTGTTTAATATGTAGAAGTTTTTAGTTAAACATCAAAGGTTAAGTAGGCAAAATGAAAATGCTTGTTGTGAAAATACAACTAGCGATTCCTTCAAACCAAATAGTGGATTCAGGGTGCCTTCCCAGACTGATTCAACATCTGGTGCTATGTGCAAGTATCATGATTGTAATTTAAATTACGGATTTGTCTCCACTGGAGCTGAAAATCATTCACTTCCTGAGTGTGTTTTAAACAGTGAAAAATTGAGCAATGAAAGTATGGTCCCAAGAAAACTGAAGAGCACTTTAATACTAAACACAATCATTTAATAGGTAAAGATACAGCCTATTTCAGTTGTTTGCTCCCTCTTCTCAAGCAAGTCAAGTCATTTGAGAAAATAGCAAGAATTGCCGAAAAGGCACAAGTAGTTAGTTATAAAGTTGCTGAAATAATTGCCAGGAATATGCAGCCACATACAACAGCAGAAACTTTGATTTTTCCTACTTATAAAGAAATTGTTAAATCTGTGTTAGGAGAGGCTGCTGAGAGGAAGATATCAAATGTACCTCTGTTGAATGATACTATTTCTTGCCACATAGAAGACATCCAGAAACAAGTAGCCGAAAAACATGATGGTAAAAAATTTTCACTTTAACTGGATGAGTCGACAGACATAAGGTAAAAATGCCAACTACTGAATTACATGAGATTTTTAGACAGAGATTCTGTTGTTGAACAGTTCTTATCATGCACGTTACCTGTTACATCAACTGGTATTATCTTCCAACAACTACATTGGAAGAAAATATGCTGTGTTAAGGAAATTGTATTTCAGTGTGCACTGATGGTGCACCAGCAATGACTGGTCGAATTAAATATTTTATTTCGAGATTAAAACAAGATTGTCTTAAGGTTGGGTCCACTCGTTATTTTCTGCATCGAGAAGCTTTGGTAGCTAAGATGATTCCTGAAGCTCTAAGGAGTGTAATGGGCTCAGTAGTTGTGATGGTTAATTGCATTAAAACTAGATAAGTTAAGACTAGACTTCTCAAAATCATGTGCAAGGAAGCAGGAACTCGTCATGAAATGCTGGTCCTTCACACCGATATTCACTGCTTGTCCAAAGGCAAAGGTATTCTCCAAGTTTTATGAATTGAGGAATAAGTTATTATTTTTGCTACAGAGAAACATGAATTTATTGCCCTGATTAAAGATGAGACATGGCGTTCAAAAATTGCATACCTGGCTGATATTTTTGGACATTTAAACATCCTTAATGCAAGTATGCAGAGAAAGGAAGAAAACTTCTTTACATCAAGTGACAAGCTGAATGGGTTCATAAAAAAATAAAATATGGAAGTAATAATTAATAAATAACATGTAAGTCCACAGTAATAACTTTAATTAATAAATAAGGTACAGATATTTCATACTAAAACTAATAGTATATCTTCAGTGTTACAAACAGATAAGAATGGAATACAAGTAACAAACATTCGGTGGATCACCTATTAAAATACAATGTTGTCGCGAGCTAGGAAATGAAAGAAGATATAGAAGGCAAAAGTTGAATTTGACCTTGAAATGCTTCCTCGCACATCTGATACTGATCTGGAAATTACTTCCTGCTTGATTTTAGAACATCTCTCATTAGAGAATAAACTATACCAATACTTTCCTTCCCTCTGCGTGAATGAATATGATTGGGTCCCCCTTTAGCATTACTACTGCAAACACAACACATCTATCGTTAAAAGAAGCAGAAGAGTTGGCAGAACTTCAGGCTGATCGCTCAAGTTTAGATAAAAACACTACTTCATTTCTGGAATTTGGCAAAAAAAAAAGAGTTCTCAGTATTACAGAAGATGCCCTATCTACACTACTACATTTTCGACAACCTATTTGAGCAAGCAGAGATTTTACCACACTGCCAACATCAAAAGTAAGAAATGGGAACAACTTCTTTCTCTTGATCAAGAATTACGAGTGTGTTTGTCTGTAATTTGACCCCATATTAAACAATTGTGCAAAAGTAAATAAGCCCGTATTCTCAGTAATTATAAAAATTATGTAATTATTAACTCATTAATTTTAACCATTCCAGTTTGTATTACTTACAATTTACTTGTTCCTCTTTTATTAATAAATAATGCCGTTGAAAATATTTAATACCTATTTTATATTTCCTCTTATTTTCCCATTTTAATAAAAAAATGCATTTTGTTTTTGTTTTTTTTCTCACAGCACACCCTTTGAGAAACACTGGTCTCTGGGAACGTGGGTTGAGCTATCTTTAAACAAAGAGGAAAGTTTACCTGTTTAGTCATGGTGGTTTAGAACTACTCTGGTAATTTCCCTTATCCACTTTCATAATTACTGATTTTTTTGTTTTTGTTCATTTCCAGTAGTGCTTCATATTCCATGCAGGAGAGGTTACTTTTTGGTGGTTTTTGCTTGCACAAGTACACGGGCTACATCTGGTCTGATATTGTTAGCAATAAGGGTAGGAAAGCTGGAAATACCTCTTTCTATCTAGATCATAATTTTTCTGTAGGAACTTATTTTTTGTATGCAAGTGCATAGCTTTGGTCATGAGTGAGTGCACTAAATGCTTCAGGATAATACATGTTTTTTTAAAGTTGTCAAGGCTTGACAATAATTCTTGAGTTCAATAGATTGACAAACTTGTTGAGGTGCTGACTCTTTATTTTCTGAAAATTGTTTGGCTGCTGGAGTGTTGGATTTAATTCTACAGTTCATTTCTGAAATCTGCTTTAACTTTAATTCTTTGTAAACCTTGATATGCATATTTATCTTACTCAAAACTAAATGTTGATTGCTTCCTATTTTAGATTTAGATATTCAATTTAGACAACAAGAAACAGTTTTTCCTTTTTCTTTATGTCAGCTGTCTTCTCTAATGATTCAAAAAATTCTTCCACTTCTTCCTTAATATGAAATGAAATGAAATAGTGTGACACAGAATAACATAACTTTCTTTGGAATCCTGGACACAAATAAGTCTTATTTGTTCAATTTCTTTTCCATTTTGAAATTTTCCCACATCACTTGAAACTTTACTAGAAACATCATCCCACATCACTCTATTTGAAACAAGTAGAGTGATGTATGATGATGTTTGTAGTAGTTTCAAGATGAGTCAAAAGACTCATCCCGAAACTTCCAACCAATCAAGAAGTTTATCCTCATGTTTAATGCAACTCATTCATTTCCTTAATTGCTGTTGCTTGAATATAACATATTTATTATTTAACCATGTCTTGTTTTCTTGAGAACATTCAATGCCAAGCAAGAAAACACTTTTCACCTAGCCAGATGGAACCCCAGATCTGTGCATAGTCTAAAGACTCTGAAGACCACCCTCTGCAAACAACCAAAACTATCCTCAAATTCCCTAACAGTCAGCACTGCTCCACACTAATAGAGGCAGGCACATCAATCCCAATCATCAGTGGCACAGCAATTACTAAATGGAACCTTTGCAGATCCGACTGGAATGTATTTGAGAAACAAATTGAACAAATCATTATAGCAATACCACCCACCTGTAATAACTACCCCAGATTTATTAAACTAATCAAAACTGCAGCCAAAGTTTCTATTCCTAGAGGCTACAGAAAACAGTACATCCCATGCTGGAGCAAGGAAACTGAGGAATTTTTAGCCAAATATGAAGAAACTGAGGACTCAACTGCCACTAAGTAGCTCAACAAAAACAGAAAGGATGAATGGATCTCAACCATCCATGAACGTGACTTCACCAAAACTATCCAGAAAAGCTGATCATAGCTTGGTGACCCTTCCCACTACCCGGCTGGTAGTTACCCTTCCCATAATGCATAACATTTTACATGTCCGTAAGGATATGTGCTTTGCATTATGGGATACTAAGGAAAGTAATGTGAAGTGATTATCTTCTATATATGAGTTGCCCCAGTCCTGAAAATACTTCAGGCACAAACTTTGTTTGCTTATACTTGGACAAAGGATAAAACCAAGTACATTATTTCTTGGTATCTTTAATTTATAGTATAACCAAGTGGAAAAAACTTCCAACAATTAACAGAAAAAGCACTAACAACTGACTTGGGTGATCCATTTCATTCATTCACCACTCTTTGCTTGGAGAGTAGAAGAATCCAGTCTTCATGTCCTTGCCAACCTCACTCTTACCCAATTTCCAGGGATAATCTCTTGTTCTGACCCTTCTAGCCAATTGCTGAAATGTTTCCTCCCAGTCTTATAAAATTCTTTAAGTAACTAATATATTTCTATCATATCTCCCATTTTTTGCCTTTCAACCAACTTTTCCAACCCACAAACCATCAATCTATTCCACAGACCACTCACCAACTTGGTCACTCTCCTCTCAGTCTTCTCCTCCACTTCCTCATACCCCCAGAAACCCAAGTGATCCAGTTGTGGTTGTATTGAGGTGTTATTATGTTTCTTTATATTATAAAGAAACATAATAACACCCTTATCTCTGCTTGTTAGCATGCTTTTCGATAACCAGGTATCTAGTGAACTATACTGGCTACTTTAGCAATATACCCCTCTAAACTTCAGCTCTCTATCTGCTGCTACCTTTAAATCTCTGACTTCATCAATTTCCTGAAGTATTGTTCCCTCCAGCTTGTAATCTTTGTATCCCAAAATGCATAACTCTACATTTTTCCACATTAAATTGACATCTGTTATGTTCTGCCCATAATCTCAGCATATTTAAACCATCCTGCAAGCTCTCTACATTACATTACCTTCATTAACTGTTACCCTACCCAACTTTGCATTGTCAGCCAAGAACCGAATATCTCCCTTCAAATTGTTTACTATATCATTTATGTACAAATTAAACAGCAGTGTTCCAAGCACAGAGCCCTTCACCACACCACTAGTCACTTGCTTTCTCCTGAATTCTGCTCCTCCATATACTACTTTTTGGTATCTGTCCATCAACCACTCTTTCATCCATATCACCAATTTCATATCCATCCAACTGTTGCAGTTTACATAATAGAGTTCCATGTGATATCTAGTCAGATACCTTAGCAAAATCCAGCAGTATCATCATGTGTCCATTCCCTTTATCCAGTTCAGCTGTCACTCTATTATAGAAAAGTTAGTAGATTACTATGGTATAACCAGCCCTTCACAAAACCATATTGCCTCCTCATAGAGCATCATATTCTTATCCACCCTTTCCTGAATTCTCTTTCTGACCAACTTTTCCATTACAACTCCCAAGATACTGATTGGTCTATAATTTGCTGTGACAGCTTTAGCTTCTCCTTTATGCAAAGTAATTATTTTGCCATCCTTCCACTTCTGGCATAACAATATCTTCACTTGGATGATTTAGCTTTTCAAAGTGGTCGCTCAGTAGCTCAACAATTTCACCTGCATCTATTACCTCTCTGCCATTTGCACTCATTAAACTTATCCTTCCATAGTCATTCTTCCTCCTGTTTGACATATAACAAAAGACTCTTTAGGATTTCTTTTTGCCTGCTCAGCTAATAATTTCTCGTAATTTGATTTTGCCTTAATTACCATGCTGGTACCTTTCTTGCCTGATTGTTGTACTGTTCGTGAGTTAATTGGTTGCTTTTCTCCTTGCACTACTAATGATCTACTCATCCATCTACAGCCCTATTTATCCTACTGACCTTAGGTATATAGTGCAGTATTGCTTCTTCCAGATATCCCTTGGCTACCCCCATGCACAGTGAACATATTTTCTTTGCAGATCTTTATGTTCTGCAAGATCCTAGAGATCTGAATCAAGTTTAGATCAAGTAATGTCAAGGTGATGTCTCCTGATCAAAACTCTTTGATATCTTCTTTTGATTATCAGAAGTTGCCTTTTGCCCATTTTGTCTTATGCAGCAGAAACATGGATACTAACCAAAAGAGACATTAGTAGAATACAAGAAATGGAAATCAATGCTTTGAGGACAATGTTGGCAAAAACATGGAAAGATAGAGAAAGAAGTGTGGACATTAGAAATGTTTTCAGACTAGAAAGTGTTGAAGAAATGCTTGTGAACTCTTGCCTGAAATAGTTTAGACATATGATGTGAATGAATTTGGAAAGAATACCAAGAGAAATATACAAAATAAAATTGAAGGGGGCAGGGGAAGAATCACATAGAAAGATTAAAGAAAGAAAAGAAAAACCCTAGCTGGATAGAATAGGGCTCATGAAGAAGGAAAGAATATGGAAGGATAGAATGAGAGCTTTGATTCACATGACCTGACCATTTCTTTTGGAGCAGTCATCGATAAAGAAGAAGAATCTTATGTAAGATCAGATTTTTACATTTTATCCCTTTAGTCTCTGAATAGCTACTTTAATTTTAATGTTAATATTTAATACAGTTTTTATTTGTGTACAGTATATGTTATATTGTTGTAATAAATTTAAGTATTGATTAATCATTGATTTAACGGTATTGATCAATACCGTTAAATCTATTACAACATGTCTGACGAACACATAAGCCTATCCACACATTTAAGTATATGTTATAACTTTATTTACAAAACTGGCTGTATAAAATTGTTGTTACCTTGTTTGTTTTTTTTTTATTATTATTAGATCTCAGTCATTAGAAGACATCATGGCTTTAATTGCCTGTTTGTGCTCCCTTCATGACAAATGTTCTCTACTAACGAAGGAAACTGTTTCCAAGCTTCAGGTGAATAATTTTTGTTGCTTAACAAATTTGTTTTCTAGGTTATGCCATTAAATACACAAATACACTAAAGATTACAACTTCATATTCAGATGAATGTGCTTGTGGCAATTTGTATGACTGACGATTTCAAGTAGAAAGCAGGTACACATTCAAATTTTTGAATAGTGTACAAAGGGGGCATGTGATAACACTCAGGATAAAAAGCAAAAGGCTGCACTAAGCAAATTGTGTTTGAAGAAAGCTCTGTTTGTGAAAGAATAAGTTGCAACTTTGGATGCCTTGTAATGTCTCAAAGACATCATCTAGATGATTTCGTGTGGGAAAACATTATTGGAAAGCTTAAAGGAAGCCACAGAATTACTGATACTGCCAGAGAGTTTGAATCTCACATAGTGTTGTATCAATGCTTTGAGCAACTTTTCAAGCTAATGAAATCTGTTCCAGACATTTGCTAAGAGGTCACTCCTCTACATGAAGACAGATTTTTGGTTATAACAGCAAAATGTAATTGATGCACCACTGCAGGTCAGCTTAAGTCAACTCCTTTCAAGCACAGATACGTGGATATCTCAACAAACTGTGGCAAGACATCTGTAACAAATAGGCCCTATGCACTCATATGCATGTAGTCTGTATCCCTTTATCCACAACTCATCACATATAACAGCAAAATGTAATTGATACAAAACAGCAGGTCAGCTTACAAGTCAACTCCTTTCAAGCACAGATACGTGGATATCTCGATAAACTGTGGCAGGACAACTGTAATAAATAGGCCCTATACACTCTTACGCATGTATTCTGTATCAGTTTATCCACAAATCATCGTAGATCACATTTTCAGTGGTGATGTTATCCATAAAAATTGGACAAGACATCAATGTGCTAATGCACTTTTTACAGTGATGAGAATCACTTTAGTGTTTCCTCTGATTCTAGATAGCACTTAATCTGGAGTAAAAGTGGTGCTGCTTACCATCACAAGAATGTTTTTGAAAGGGATAGATATGGCAGTACTGAAGTCATGCCGTGGAGAGGCATTATGCTTAACGGATACACCAAGCTACGAGTGTTGGAAAAAGGCACTATGACTAGTGAATGATATTGCAATGAAGTTCTTCAATGTTGTGTTCGATAGTTCCATGGTGTTGTGGGTGAAGAACTCGTTTTTATGGATGACAGTGCCAGACCACATCGTACATGCAGTGGAGATACTTCTGGAGACCAAGGATATTAATTGAATCAAGTGGCCAGCATGCTCCCCAGATGTCAACCCCCATAGAACACATTTGGGATGCAATAGGGAGAAGCATTACTGTTCAAAATTCCCCTCCAGAAATCAAACAAGGCCTTATCCTTGCTCTGAAGGAGGAGTTGGCCAGTTTGCCTCAAGAACTCCTGAATCACTTGGTGTTATACGACATTGTGAAAGCTGCATCGCAGTTCGGTGTGGGGATATATTCCTTACCAAAATAGTTCTTAACATAGTTTTCTGTAAACATTATACATTAATTTCTTAACTACATCCTTAGGAAATTTGTAACTTTTACCAAAAAAGTATTGCAATATAATTTGTGCAAAATTTATAACACATTTTTTGTGTAATATAATTTATTAGTGTAGTGTCAATAAATTTATGTCCACATTTGGCTGTAGTCAAGAAATTTTTTCATATACAGTAAAAATGTGGGCATGAATTTATATGGATATAAATTTATAAATAAATTGCTTTTGGACACCTGTGTATAAGAAGCACAAATTTTGTTGCTCATTCATAATAAATTATATATGTCCTTTCCTTATCCTTAGCATGTTCATGATGGGTGGACACAAATTGTCTCGTGCTTGTACTTTGCTTTGGTGGGTGACATTTGTCTTGTGCTTCCAGTTTGTGTATCAGATAGTATATGGCACAAATTCCACCATCTGATTCTATCAAAACGAAACCATATACACTATATAATTAGTGTTTTGAACACTTTTTTTCTCGGCACTTTGTCCTATGCCTTTTTCAAGATCTGCATAACTTAAATACAGATTCCATGTTATATTCCCGTGATTTCTCAACTATTTTTCTCAAAGCAAAAACCTATTCTTGACAACCTCTATTTGGCATGAATCCCACTTGTTCTTCTCAAAGTTTCCTTTTCACAATTTTTCTTAAGAATTTTCTCAATTATGCTTGCATAAATACCTGCCGGCCTGGTTGTTAGTGTATTCGCTCTCCAGCTAAAAGGCTGCAGGTTCAAATCCCACTATGGGCATGGATGTTTGTGATTGCCTGAGAAAATACTAGTGGTGGTGGTGGTGGGCAGTAGAAGGCGTTGGTGGATTGAGTGGTGAAGATGGAGAGTTGTAGGGTAGGTGTCCTCCTTCAGTGAGTCTTTGAACTCCTTGGAGGTGTCATGTAATAATAATAATAAATCTCTTAGGAATGCTCAGATGAGAAATTCCTCTGTAATTTTCACATTCAGTCTTATTTCCCTTTGTAAAGATAGGTAGTATGAGAGCTCTTCAGTCATCTGGAATTTGACCCTCTGACCAGTCGTGAATTATGCAGTGCATATTCTGTAACATGTTTACATCGTCATATTTAAGCATTTTTTGTTGAATATCATCTACTCCAGCTACCTTTCCACATTTCAGGTTTTTGATGGCTTTTTAAACCACTGTTTTGTTTCATATAGCAGTATTTCAATGTAATTACTCCATACTTCTAAAATGTTTATCTTAAGTTGTCATATAAGCGCCTTTGTAGTGCAATTGGAAGAACAACGATACATTGCATCCTTCGATTAGCGAAGCTCGATTCTCATCATGATGGGAGGAATCTTTATATGGACTTTTTCAATTGAAGGTGAGTTAGCTGATCTCATACTAAGGTAGCATGGTTTTTTTCTCCTAGAAATTCGGGTTTTTCATCCTGCATACAGACAAATCTGTCATTCAGAACACATGCAATTCACAGACAAAACAATACTAGCCGTGGCAGTGGTAGTGGTTTTGGGCAGTAGATGGCGTTGATGTAGGTGATTGGTAGTAGAGGTTCGGTGTAGTAGTGGAGATGGAGATTATACAGTAGGTGTTCACCCGCAATGAGTCTTCAGCTTCCTTGGAGGTGTCATGAATAATAATAATAAATAAATAAATTCCGTGTGATGATACAGTGTTCCCCCTTTATACAGGAGTTCACGGTACCATCTAGTCCCCCCAAATTTTATCTGGGCTCCTGAACCGGCATATGCTGACGAATCAGACCTATGGCTGGGTCAGTATTCCTGACTGTAATCCATGCATGTTCTCGGACCAGTTTGCCTGCTTGCGGGATGAAAAACACCAGATAAACTGGCGGAAAAAATCCTGCTGTCCACACCAAAGACCGGCTAACTTGGCTATGGCTGAGGAAGATACTAGAGCTCCTCATGTCGTTGACGGAAATCGAACCTAGGACACTTCTTTCCCAGGCATATGGTTGCAAAGCGCAAAGCCACTAGGCTAGCCGTGCAAACATAATAATAATAATAATATATCACCTTTATCATCTCTGATTCCTTTTACGGTTCTCTTTTCTCCACTACTAAGCATTTTTCTTAGTTCATAAATATTATTATTATTATATGACACCTTCAGAGTCCATGTACTGGGAGTTGTATTCTAGGAGTGGAGTACACTCCCATAATACAACCCACTGTCTTCACTAATCTACATCTACATCTACATCTTAATATCCTCTCCTATACCATGAAGAATATAGATTTTATCATTCTTGCATGTTTAGCCACTTTTCACACAGTTTTCTTACATTATTCTTTATATTCTCTCTCTCTCTCTCTCTCTCTCTCTCTCTCTGGGCATCTGTTGACTTACTCACTGGGAGGTTTCACTATGTTTTCTTCTTTACCAGGACTGCTTTATTGGCTAAATCAGTCAGTGTTTTCTTCCGAGTATGCTATTGAGTCTCCAAGGTTTGGTTCTTGTTTTCAAACTATTTCATTTTTTTTCTTCAATAATATTTGTATGCCACTGTCTACAGTTCAACTCTAAGAGCTGCTTAACTTTGATTTTGTTTAAAATTTTCAAACATATTTTTATTTTGAATATGATATTTGCTTTTATCCTGCTTAAAAATTAAATAGCGATCACTTCGTATTTCTAATCTTTCTGTGTGTTCTTGTGTCCTGAAGAAGTGTGTGGATATCACCATACACAATAATATAGTCACTGACTTTTCTTATTTCTAGCAACTTCTCTCCATGTAAATTTGTACACAACTTTGTCAGAATATGTTTATGATGACCAATCTGTATCCTGAGAAAAATTCAGCAGATATTTATCATTATTATTATTACCTGGTTATTTCTTCAAATTAATATATTTTTATGTGTGCTGTTCATTTTTCACTCTTGTTTAGATATCTATTAATGTAAATTTATGCACAACTTTATGTCAGAACATGTTTATGATAACCAGTCTATAGTCCTGAACAAAAATCCAGCAGATACTTACTATTATTATTATCTTTTATCTTTTTCTCCAAATTTGACCATAACATTTCTCTATATGTGCTATTCATTTCTTGCTCTGTTCTTTAGATATCCATTAAGGACCAATTTCTTAATTCCTTTTCCATTTTTATTGTTCTATTTCTACTGCTGATTCTAAGAAAAGCTTTTCAAGTTTATATTTGTTTGGGTAAGCAGAGTAGTTTTTTTTTTTTTTTTTTTCTCATTTACTTTGGATATCTTGCATGGAATCAAATGGAAGAAAACTACCATGCTTTATTGCAACACATATAAACTTGAAAGACTTAGAATCAGCAGAAGATCTGTTAAACCTGCTTAATCTTAATGAATGCGGTTGTTTTTAACTTCCCAATATTTGGGAAACTTGAATTCTTATGCCTCCTACCTAATGTATAAGGCTAGCAAACAGCACCCACAAAAGGCTCTCCTTATAGGAATTCATATATGCTTTTGGTACCATTTTTTCCCACATTTTGAGTGTTTTGGCATGTGCTTTTACAGTTTAAGATTGTATCCCTGACAATATCTTTGTGACCGAGACGAAATATAAGATCCAATAAACTTGTATTTTGATGCTTCAGTTTTTTTTATGTTTCAATTCCATGAAACTTAAAAAAAAAAAAGAAAGTAACTGTAGTGTTTTGAATGACTTTTTTGCTTGGCACCTTGTCATATGTCTTTTCCAGATCTACAAGATTAAATTTAGATCTGTTATATTCCTATGATTTTTGAACTGTTAAAGAGAACATCTGATCTGTTTGGCCTGAACAAGCTTGCTCCTCCCTAGGCTTCTCTTTCACAATATTTCTTATCCTCTTTTCAAGTATGCTTATATAATTCTATAATTCTTACCTGGAATGCTTAGTATTGAAACTCCTCTGTAATTCTCACATCAATTTATTTCCTTTAAAAATAAAAAAATGGCATAATGAAAGCACTCCAGTTGCCTTTCTACAATTCAGGTTTTTGATGTTTTTTCCTGAAGTATTGATATATATATATATATATATATATATATATATATATAATCACTTAGGAGGATATATATACTCCTAAGTGATTCTTCTTATATATTTTCTACCACCATTTTCTCGTTATACTAGTCATCCAGAATAACTTCATTTTTATATCACCTTTATTATTCCTGATTCTTTTTTGAGGTACTCTTTCTGCTATGCTTCTGCAATAGCTCTGCCTTCAAAATATTGTCTCCTTTCCATGATATTTTTCTTCTGTATTCTTACTTGTCTTGCAATGACTTTTGTTAGGTACTTTGGCTACTTATACATTGCTTAGCTTTCTTGCATTTTCACTTTCTTGCTGAACTTAATAGCTGGCAACTTTCAATACACTTTCTTCTTTTCCAGATATGTCTGTTTAACTACCTGAGTCCATCATCAATTTCTGATCTTTTATTTTTGCAAACAAACATGTTACAAGCCTGACTGAATTTATCAGAGTTTTGTTCAGGTTAACTATTTCACTTTTCTTGAATATTATTCGAGCATTTGAATTTACAGTTTGATATGAGAGCTGCTCAATTTTGATCCTCTTTTGAAACTTTTAAATCCTTGCATAAATCCATGTGTCTTAAACCAGTATGAAAATGTCATTGTCAACAATAACATAATCAATGAAACTTTTCTTTTGACTTTTCTCCATATGAACTTGCCATTATTATTAGTTTTGCTCTTTTCTCCAAATTTTCCCACAAGATTTCTACATGAGTGATATTTATTTATTTCTTGCTTTGCTCTGTAGATCTCCAATAATGACCAACTTTTTCTTCAGGTCAGCTGCCCCTCTCTAATGATTTAAAAAAATTCTTCCACTTCTTTAAGAGAACCTTTCTTGCATAAATAAGTCGTATTGTCCAATTTCCATTTTGATACTTGCATCCATCACTCTTCTTTTCATTAACATGAATTATGTTACTGTGGTACTTTTCTAATTCTTCTGCTTGATTAAGTTAATTTCTTTGGTACTTCTTAAGTTGATTATGCCTGTCTTTAATTCTGCAGATGTCAATTTAGTTTGAGTTTGTTCCACTGTCTGACTTTTCACTCTTTGCCCTGGTTCCCTGATGAAAACAGCAGGGAAGGATCTTTGTTTAATGAGAAATGCCTCAGCTAGCACGTGCTATTCTATCATTTTGTACCATTGCTTAAGTCAGTACAGAATACTCTATCTATGTGTTCACTGGACATCCACAGATGCCATATGGTCACACCGATGCTCAGTGATGTGCCACTCCAGCCCTCACCATGTAGTCCAGTTGTTTGCTTTTCTGGAGACTTCAACTCTCTGAAGAACTGTTGCTCCACACACACACCATCCATCCATCTCATTGATGGCCTACTTCTTCCATCCTTTCATTGTGTCCAAAATATTTTTTTGTCAGTATCCTTAAGGAGCCTTAAAGTTCTATTGATCTTTTCTAACACCCATTCATTTGTATGCCCTTCAGTATATGATATCCTTAGCACGTCTCAAAAGCAGATATCCTTTTCTTATCTGACTTCTTTAGGTTCCAAGTCTTACATCCATAAGTGTCACTGTTAGAAAAACAACTGCATCCAAGGAGTCAAGGGCAACTAAGACAAGGAGTGATGAGAGCTTGTTCCACTTTTGCTCGGAGTTGCCTGTTGTTGCACTACCTTACCCCAGTCCTGAAGATATTTTCAGGCGCAAACTTTGTTTGCTAGTCTAACCAAGTGAAAAATAAACTTCCAACATCTTTCTCTAAATCCAGAGTACATACATACATACATCTTCAACGCCCACCTTTCCTAATTGGGTTGTGGGGGGCAACAGCTGCAAGAGGATCACAATGGTTGTGATCCTCTGCCACCAAGCTCAGGTGTTCTGGTGGGATTCCCAGACATGTCCACCCAAGGTTTTGGATATAATCTATCGAGCGAGTTCTTGGTCTTCCACGTGGCCTCCCATTCTCTGGCTTGTCAAAGAGGGCCTGCTGAGGGAGCCTCTCTTGTGGCATTCTGACCAGGTGCCCGTACCAACTTAACTGCGATCTCTCAACATGGAGAAGCAGCAGTTGAGTATTGAGGGTTTCCCGAATTGCAGAGCTTCTGACTCTGTCAAGTCTTGTCAGCCCCGCTACCCCTCGAAGGAACCTCATTTCAGCTGCTTAGATTCATGTCCTCATTCTTTCGGTCATTATCCAACTCTCATGACCATAGGTGAAGATGGAGACATTGACTGCATTGAAGGCAGCCAGCTTTGCCTTCTGGCTTAACTCCCACTTCAGTACTACCGAACGGCCAAGCTCCCACAATATTCAACTTGCAAAGCCAATTCGAGTATCTAGTTCTACGTCCCGCTTTCCATCGTTCTTGAATATGGACCTAAGGTATTTAAACTTCTCCACCTGCCTCATTGGGAATCCACTTACATTTAGAGTGCACTGGGATGGTTGTCTTGAGACCACAAATGTTTCAATTTTGGCCACACTGATCTTCATTCTGGCATCTGCACAAACAGCTACAAATCTATCCAGGGTCTGCTGGAGGTCATCTGTGGAAGAGCTAAGCAGAACTAAGTCATCTGCAAAAAGCAGACGCCCGATGCTACATCTTCCAATTATGAAACACTCAATGCCTATCAATCCAGTCCATAAATATTATAAGGAGGGGTGACAGAACACATCCTTGACGGAGGCCAACGGAGACTGTGAAAGGTTCAGATTTTGTGCTGTTTATCCTGACAAAAAACTCTGGGCATTCATACAGGGACTTGATAGCAGCTAATAGTTGGCCATCCACTCCATACTCCTGTACTACTTGCCAAAGCTTATCCCGAGGAACCCGGTCATATGCCTTCTCCAAGTCCACAAAACGTGTAGACATTCTTGGCATATTCCCAAGATTTTTCAAAGACTTGGCCTTAAAGTGAAGATTTGGTCAGTTGTGCTTCTACCAGGATGAAAGCCACATTGTTCTTCCTGGAACTTTGACTCAGCTATGCTCCTGCACCATCTTTCCAAACACCTAGCATACACTTTCCCAGGCAGGCTGAGCAGAGAGATGCCACGATAGTTACTGCAATCCTTCTGGTCTCCCTTCTTGAAGACTGGTATTATTATGCCTGTCCGCCATTGCTTTGGTGCTCGCCCAGATATCCAAGCAGCCTGACACACTCGAGACAGCCAGAGAACACCGTCTTGATTTAAGGCTTTTAGCATTTCTGGCTGAATTTCATCATCGCCAGCAGCCTTGTCCGATTTTAGCAATTTTATTGCTAAATTGACCTCTTCTGCTGTGAGACTAGTCATTGTCCCAATCTGCACCTCAATAAAAAGGTAGTACACCTGTTGGCAACTCCTATAGGTAAATATGACCTCTCCTATTGCTCAACTTTGTTCCCATGGAGATAGATCCATCCTTCCAGATTTTAGACGTCTCTGATTGTTGTTTTAGCCATTCCTAATCTTCTTCTGATGGCTTCTGAACAGCAACTTCCCAGCTACTCAAACTTACTGACTTCCTCAATTCCTTTTCCATTAAGGTAAACTTGTTTCTCAAGAGCTTCCCTGTTTGTATTTCCTTTGAGAACCATAATCTTTGTCTTGCTAGGATTTAGTTGAAGTCCTCTGTTATTACTGATCTTGTTAATTATGTAAAGAATTTGTTCTAGTTCTTCCATGTCATTACAAAGGAGTACTGTATCATCAGCATACCTCAGATTACTGATCAATCTACCTCCTATCCTAATTCCTGTCTTGAGCTTATCCAATGCTTCATGCATAATGCCCTCTGTATATATACTAAACAAGTGAAGAGAAAGTAAATATCCTTGCCTTACTCCTTTTCCAACCTGAAGCCAATCAGTCAATCCAACACCTGTTCTTTCTGTGACTTGTTGCTCCTTATACAAGTTGGCTATCAACCAGATAGTGGGTTGAGGAAAACCCATTCTTTTCATTACTTCCCACAGTTTCACATGCTGAACACAGTCAAAAGCTTTAGAGTAATCTAAGAAATACATTACCAGAGGAAGTCTAAATTCTTTATATTTTTCTATGATTTGTCTAAGGCAAAGGATCTGATCTCTGATGCCCTTACCTTTCCTAAAACCTGCTTGTTCCTCAGGCATCTCTGCCTCAACTTTGGCCTCAATCCTATTTAGCATGATCTTCAATAAAATTTTGCTTGCATAAGATACTAAACGAATAGTTCTATAGTTGTTGCACGCTTTCATATCTCCTTTCTTATGTAGTGGTATAAAAACAGACTTCTTCCAGTCTCTAGGAAGAAGATTGATTACCCATATCCTTGTAATCAATCTATGAAACAGTCTTATACCTCCATCCCCTGTAGCCTTAATTAACTCTGCTGGTATTTCATCTGCACCTGGTGCCTTATTGCTGTTAAGCTGCTTAACTGCTCTTTCAACTTCATGCCTAAGTGGAGGAGGTTCCAAATCAAAATTTTCCTGGTGAGAGAGCTCCTTCACATTTTCTTTATCCACTCTACTGTACAGTTCCTCACAGTATTCTTTCCATCTGTTTTAGTTTTCCATTTCTTTTGTTAGGAATGCTCCATTCCTGTCTTTGATAACATTCAATTTGGGCTTAAAATTTTACTTTAAGTCACGAACTAAATAAAACATCCTTTTAGAATTGAGCCTCCTCATCTGGAACTCTGTCTCCTCACATTTATTAGTATAGAACTTTTCCTTGTCCTGCTTGATGGCTCTTCTGACTTCTCTTTGTAATCTCTTATATTCTTCAGTCTCTGTTTTTTCCAACCACCTTCTTTTGAATAGTTCCCATGTTGAATCTGATATCCATGGGTCTCTTGGTCTTCTTATTGGGCCGAGTACAAAATACAGGTTGGCTAAATTCCAAATTGCCAGCTCACTTTTGTTTCATTCTGTATCCCAATAGATTTTTTTTATGTTGCTCCTACTCACGAAAGGTTATTTGCAAATCTATAGTACTGTGGGTGGGCTAAGAATATTTTTTTGATTATTTTTTAATTTATTGTTCATGTAGTCTGGGAACCCTGCTCTTGAGACCAAACATTGCACTTTTTTAAGCCACTTCAGATCTCCAATAAATGGGGTGGCAGTCTTACAATGAATGGTGAAATTCATCTTCTACCTAAGACACTCCATCATCCATGCCAACAGTGGGATTCAAACCCACAGCCTGCTGGTATGAGAGCAGATTCACTAACCTCTTGGCCAACTAGGCCGGTGTGCACACAATTAGTAGATATCTACTATTAGGGCACATTATAAGAAGATAGAAGGATTAGATACCCCAATCAGTTCCCTGTATTTTAAAAGGCCATGTGGCGGTCTTCCACTTTATCTAGCTTTGACCATTAAGTAACTTCATATTTTTTGGCTCTGAAAGCATATCACATTTGGTTGATCATAGTTTGTTGGATTTTTTTATGTCCTGGGTTTTTGGTTTATAATATTTCGGTTCCAAAATGATACTAAATTATTGTGTTACATTAAATTTGATAAATTTGAGTAAGTAAAATATTTATGGGACTGAAAGTTGCTATATAATGTTAAGGCAATAGCAGAAATCAGACTGAAAAGATAAATAAACTCATCTTTACAGACCGTGTATCTAAACAGAAGATGATAGTGAGATGTGAGACTAAAATAAGATTAAATAATTCATACTTATTTTATTTAAAAAAAAGCTAAACACACTTTAAAAATTTTATTTTTTTATTTATTCGTATGGCATGAATAACAAAACATGCAGTACAATATGCTTTCACTTTAAAAACTAATAAAATTAAACCGCTACATCCATATTGGTCAAATAGTTCATAGCTATTTGACCAATAATAGTCAAATAGTGTAGCACTTGAAAAGTCCAATTTATCTCCTGAATATGCTCTGAGATAACACTGAGTCGCAATATGGTCCACGGTTTGTTTTTGAGCTCCACAATCACAATGCAGGGATGGTCGTTTACCCCATTTAAAAAGCGTGTCTGCACATACACCATGACCAGTTTGTATTCTATTAAACCAAGTCCAGAATTTTCGTGGGAGGTGTGTGAGCAAGAGTCAAAACTTTCTTGTAATTCTTTGAGAGAAAATTTTGTGATGTCATCTGTCTGGCTCTCTCACTGTTCTTACCACTTTTGCTTCAGGTCAAAGTTAGATTGTAGTAGTTGGGCTAATTGTAGTGGTGAATGTCTTGATCTCAATCGTCATAACTTAAGTCTGGGAGATCTAAATGTATTGGTAGGGCTGTGTTCTCCAAGATTTTCTTATACTCCTGTAAGAGAGCCTTAGTCCTGCACAGATTTGGTGGAACAATGTTGCTAAGAGCTGGAAGCCAGTTTGTGTGTGGGCATCGATTTTATTGTGCCAGAAATCAGTCTCGTATTATTTAGTTGGTTATCAACAAGTTTAACATGTGTTTATTTAGCTATTTAGCCACACTGGTGAGCAATATTCAGCAGAGAAAACTAGACCAAGAGCTGTAATCCGCAGATTATCAGCTGTTGCTCCCCATGTCATGCCTATTAGTTTTTGTATTATGTTGTTACTGGTTCTTGACTTAGCAGAAACGTCTGTTAGGTATTGCTTGTAAGAGAGCGTGTGGTCCAGAGTCACGCCCAAGTACTTTGGAAACTTATTGTGTCGTAGTAAACATCCTTCAAAGAAGATATGTAAAGTGACATCTGCCATGTGATTATTAAGGTGAAAGCTTGATACTTCTAAGTTTTAAAAGAGGTAAACCGTGAGTAGACATATCGGTACACAATAAATAACAGAAATACTAATAAATATTCTTTCTACGTGAGTTTTTTCCGT
The DNA here is from genome assembly GCF_054136105.1 of Typopeltis vanoorti. Taxonomy (NCBI): domain Eukaryota; kingdom Metazoa; phylum Arthropoda; class Arachnida; order Uropygi; family Thelyphonidae; genus Typopeltis; species Typopeltis vanoorti. The sequence continues at coordinate 190,961,804 of NC_143549.1, read as the reverse complement.
TATTTATTGTGTACTTGATACTTCTGTTTTGTCTGGATTGAGCTGGAGCCTCCATTTTTTTGTAATATTCACCTATTGTTTTCAGATCTTTTGTAAGTACCTCTTCAGCCTGATTCATTTTGTGTCGGATGGCAATTATAGTGTCATCAGCATAACAGAACTTGTGTGAGATGGTGGCAGGGAAGTCATATGTGTATAGATTATAAAGTAAGGGTGCCAATACTGACCCTTGTGGAAGACCATTATTAAGTTTTCGTTGTCCGTACATTTTATTTCCTAATATTACTTGAAAGAAACGTTCAGTGAGCATGGAGGAAATTAAGTGTGCAGTCCGTTTACATGGGACAATGCTAAGAAATTTGTATATGAAACCTTCACACCATACTGTATCATTGGCTGCTGTTAGGTCCAAGAAAACAGCTGATGTTTTTCTTGCTTCTGAAATCCAGCTTCTATGTATGATGTTAGAGTGAGCACTTGATCACAGCAACCACATTTTTCTCTAAAACTAGCTTGTTCGATCGGGACTTGCTGCATAATTGGTATGGACAATCTTTTGTACAGAAGGCATTCTAACATTTTATAGGCAATAAAGCAATAGGTCTGTAACATTTTGCCTCTTGGGGTGATTTTCCAGGTTTAAGAATAGCAACTATTTTTGACTTCTTAAACTGGCTAGGTAGTCGGCCAGTCAGTAATATATCAGAAAAGAATTCACAGAGCCATTTTATAGTATTTCGTCCACAATTTGGTCCACTATCAGAAATTCGGGATGGACACCGCCGAAGCCTGGGGGCCTTGCCTGCTTTGATATCTTTTATGGCAGCTTTTACTTCATCTATAGTGAAGTTTGAGGCATATTGTGAGAAAGCAGGGGCATTTGTTTTTAAAGCTCTAAGTTAACTTTCTTGGTATGTCACAGTCCGTAGGTGCTCTTGACATATTAATGATTTGATTAGCTATTTTCTCAGGGGAGATAATTGTGCTTTTTCTTTTAGGTAGGTTAGTTGTGGATAGTTGTTGGAGAAGATTCCAAGCTTTTCTACTAGATCATTTGAAGTCAAGGTTTTCAACTGTATCAATTAATTTTGTTTTTCGAGATAAGTTCGGGTTATGTAATAATTCATCTGCTATTTCTGGATCTTCACTTTTCAGGAACTCTCTATAGAGATGTTCACTCTCTTCATTCCATCCAGGGACATAATCTTTTCTGTAACCTCTAGGGATATATTTTTTTGCAGTTGATATGATTGCTCCTACAAATCTCTTGTACTCTGCAACTCTAGCAGTTATCCAACGAACACATTTATCCAATTCATTTGCAAAATTTCTCCAATTTGCTTATTTAAAATTCCAACGCGGTTGTGGAAAGGATCTTGCTATAGGTAGTGTCATAACAATTTCCAGTAACACCGGTCGATGTTGACTGTGTTGGAAGTTCGAAAGTACATATTGTCTTGCTGATAATGGTTGCCCTTCTGTGTTTATTGAAACAAAACATAAGTCTAAATTAGATTCTGTCTACCATGCTGATGATCTAAAGATGTTTCTATCCTTGGCATCAAATGCAAGATGTATATTATTTATTTCTGCCCATTGAACGAGGGTAGTACTGCATTCTTTGTTATCATGATACTTCCATTCTTCATGATGGCTATTAAAATCATCACTCCATACTGTTGGATGTTGATAAGTAGGTATCACATCTATAGACCATGTTGTTAAAGGAGGTTTATAGACATTGACTATTGTTATGTTGTGAGTTTTCACACTCACAAGATGAGTATCATTATCACATCTCGTTGTCAGGACAGAAGCATTTTCTATATCATCCTTGATATAGAAAATGCTTCTGCATTTTCTATATCAAGGTACATACCATAATTATGCTACATACCATAATTCTGGTATGTAGCACCAAACAGAGTGTAACCAG